>NW_027125811.1:30000-77463 GCF_037325665.1 Littorina saxatilis
GTGGTAAGGCGTCCGCCCCGTGATCGGGAGGTCGTGGGTTCGAACCCCGGCCGGGTCATACCTAAGACTTTAAAATTGGCAATCTAGTGGCTGCTCCGCCTGGCGTCTGGCATTATGGGGTTAGTGCTGGGACTGGTTGGTCCGGTGTCAGAATAATGTGACTGGGTGAGACATGAAGCCTGTGCTGCGACTTCTGTCTTGTGTGTGGCGCACGTTAAATGTCAAAGCAGCACCGCCCTGATATGGCCCTTCGTGGTCGGCTGGGCGTTAAGCAAACAAACAAACAAACATGAAGTGTTCAGTAACAAAACAAGCTTCAGTCGAACATGTCTATAACGACCACCAAGTGACTCACTAAAAGTAGTCGTTGTGGACTGAATCAAATACAACAACGAATGGTTGTCGGGACTCTTGACACAGAATTATAGATGCTGACTGTGAAACCGGTTGCTGATTAAAATTCATTGATTTATTAAGTTACGGAGCATTGTCAAGCAAATCATTGCAGGGGTGTCTAAAATACAGCACAGCGAATGTTATGTGTACCCCTTTAAAGTTACATTCCCAAGAAGGCGTCTCCGAAATGGCTACATGCCTTCTCCACATTAGAAATGATCTATACAGCACAGCTTGCTGCATCAAATGCACTTCACAACACACCCATGTCATATTGTTATATTTCTTTTCAGACAAATGATACCGAGATAATTCGAGTGCTTTTCACTCGATGGTACAAACAAGGCGGAAGCAATGTCATCTGTATTGATATTTTCCTCTGCCTTTGTGAACGTGTTTTGTGTGTTTGTCTCTGTTTTCCTGGTTTTCAAGAGCCTACTTTTCGAGCTAAAGTAATATATAAAAGGCCGTTCGCATTTTTACGATGAAGGCATTTGATCCTACAAGTAGAAGTATTTTGGAGAACATTGCTGAACACTTGATACCGATACTCATCGTTTTTATATTTAGTCAAGTTTTGACTAAATATTTTAACATCGAGGGGGAATCGAAACGAGGGTCGTGGTGTATGTGTGTCTGTCTGTGCGTGTGTGTGTGTGTGTGTGTGTGTGTAGAGCGATTCAGACTAAACTACTGGACCGATCTTTATGAAATTTGACATGAGAGTTCCTGGGTATGAAATCCCCGAACGTTTTTTTCATTTTTTGATAAATGTCTTTGATGACGTCATATCCGGCTTTTCGTGAAAGTTGAGGCGGCACTGTCACGCCCTCATTTTTCAACCAAATTGGTTGAAATTTTGGTCAAGTAATCTTCGACGAAGCCCGGACTTCGGTATTGCATTTCAGCTTGGTGGCTTAAAAATTAATTAATGACTTTGGTCATTAAAAATCTGAAAATTGAAAAAAAAATTAAAAATTTATAAAACGATCCAAATTTACGTTTATCTTATTTTCCATCATTTGCTGATTCCAAAAACATATAAATATGTTATATTCGGATTAAAAACAAGCTCTCAAAATTAAATATATAAAAAATTATTATCAAAATTAAATTTTCCAAATCAATTTAAAAACAGTTTCATCTTATTCCTTGTCGGTTCCTGATTCCAAAAACATATAGATATGATATGTTTGGATTAAAAACACGCTCAGAAAGTTAAAACGAAGAGAGGTACAGAAAAGCGTACTATGCAGCATAGCGTAACCACTACCCCGCTCTTCTTGTCAATTTCACTGCCTATGCCGTGAGCGGTGGACTACGAGTATACGGTTTTGCTGCGTTGCATTGCGTTCAGTTTTATTCTGTGAGTTCGACAGCTACTTGACTAAATATTGTATTTTCGCCTTACGCGACTTGTTTTAAAATACTGCTGTCTTCCTTTTTAACACTGTTGCGTTCCTAACAATGTGAACGTTTCTTAATACGATGGAAATCGTACATTTATCATAAAAAAATACCTTATAACTCCTAGGGAATAATGATAGTCTGATAACGTACCCAACTTGAATGTGTTACAGCTTCTCGTTTGATATGTGTGACAACAAAACTGTTCTTTTTGGTGAGAAAAACTGAATGAAAGTGTTGTGTTCCCTTTTTGTATGAACACGCTTCTCCATAAAACGGCAATTGTGTTCCTGGTTTGCTTGTTGAGATTCGTCGCGAGGTACGAACAAAACGACGGAATGAAGTGACGCGAGCATTTGTTGCTAGCTTAAAGCGGCGTGGTTGCGTGTGTGTGTGTGTGTGTGTGTGTGTGTTTGTGTGTATGTGTGTGTGTGTGTGTGTGTTTGTGTGTGTGTGTGTTTGTGTGTATGTGTGTGTGTGGGTGGGTGGGTGGGTGTGTGTGTGTGTGTGTGCGCGCGCGCGTGTGTGTGAGTGTGTGTGTGTGTGCGTGTGTGTGTGTGTACCCATTTTTCCACAGGTTTGGTTGCCTAAATCACCATAAGGCAACCATCCACACGTGGATGGCAACCTAAACTCTGGATGGCAACCTAATTGTGTGGATGGTCGCTTTATTTAACACCGTTAAATTGACTTTTTTGACGGAAAGAATGTCATAACAATGTTCAAAATGACATTCTTTCCGTCCTCTGTGGATGGTCGCTTCATTTAACACCGTTAAATTGACTTTTTTGACGGAAAGAATGTCATAACAATGTTCAAAATGACACTCTTTCCGTCCTCTATAGGCGACGAAATAGGTCAAATTTTGTGCATTTTTTAGAGCAAAATTCTTCGATGCCGGACCGAGTACTGCACCCAGTGCTGTTGTAGTGCAAGTGCACTAGAAAGGCACTGCACCCAGTGCCGCCTCTTAGGTAACCATCCACACTTTAGGTGCCACACACACACACACACACACACACACACAGGGAGACTCAGAGAGAGAGACAGAGAGAGAAAGAGAGAGAGAGGGACAGCCAGACAGACAGACAGACAGACAGGAAGATACATCGAGACAGAGACAGAGAGACGCAATCATACATACCATGGCAACATTCCAATCCTGTAGTCAAGATCATTATCAACACAAGTTTTACGTTAGTTGAATCCCAGGTCATCATAATTTTGCTGACGAAAGTCATTGACTGCAAAGCAGAATTTACTAACATTCCTAATCCGAGAAGAGCTTCCACACAGGCTGACGAGAACTACTGAATGCAACTGCGAACTACTGCCTTGAGAACACTTCTAAACAGAACGCAAAACTAATTTTGTTCCTGGTCTGTTTGTTGACCTATGGCTTGGTGTATTATAGGAAAGTTAGGCTGGGTAGGCTGAAGCTGACATATTTTCCCGGTTTCTGTGATGTGCGGGTGATCGAGCAAGGTTGAGTGGATGCCGTTGGCGAAACCGCCAAAACTTGTTTTTAGTGTTCGGAAATGTTGTCACCATTTCGGCAAAATGTCCTAACTTTTTTTTCAAAATGTGGAAAATTATGCCTCAGACTGCTTAAAACTTCCTAATGGCTAAAACCTGTTTGACACGTTTGTCGGTATTTAGGTTGACTGCAACTAAGTATTATACAGGTCATTGCTAAAGCGAATTATGTTTTCTGTATCGTGTGTAAATGCTTGGATAAATAGTTTAAAGTGTGTGCTTGCAAAAACTGAGTGTCGCTTATAGTTTCATTGAAAACTATTGGACATCGGGATGTCGAAGAAGTCTCGTCGCTTTCAAGTCAGAGATTTTCCTCTCAAGATTGACGCCCTTTCAAAAGAGAACATTGGAAACACATACTTGAGTGAAGGAGACAAGGGAGTGGATCATTTAATGCATTTTTTTCCTCAACAAAGATCAGACTATTTCTTTGTTGTTGGTGGCGGTTTTTTCTCAACGTCACTGCTTGTGTGTTGTTTGCTGATGTTGGTTGGTTGGTTGTTCTGATCGCATGGAGACATTTTAGCCAGCAACAAGATACCGCGAGATGATTATCTTTTATATGTATGACTATGAAAGGTTCGAGACCCCAACCCACCTTTGCTGTCTCTGTCTGTTTCTCCCTCTTTCTCTCTGTTTCTCTCTCTCCCTCTTTCTCTCTCTCTCTCTCTCTCTCTCTCTCTCTCTCTCTGTCTGTCTGTCTGTCTGTCTGTCTGTCTGTCTGTTTGTCTGTCTGTCTTTCTGTCTCTCTTTCTGCATTAAATGTAAATGAAG
Source organism: Littorina saxatilis (assembly GCF_037325665.1). Taxonomy (NCBI): domain Eukaryota; kingdom Metazoa; phylum Mollusca; class Gastropoda; order Littorinimorpha; family Littorinidae; genus Littorina; species Littorina saxatilis. The sequence goes on from NW_027125811.1 coordinate 34,114, forward strand.
GGAGAAAAACAAATATAAGCAAAATGAATAAGAGAGTATCTGTTGCAGTGCAATGAAACTATGCAGATATAAATGTAGTGTTTTCTGTTCACCACACACACACACACACACACACACACACACACACACACACACACACACACACACACACACACACACACACACACACACACACACACACACACACACACACACACACACACACTTAAACACACACATGTATGTGCACTCACACAATTACAAGCCACAGTTAAAACTTGAAATGCTTTAAAACAGTCTTAAATCTGTGTATGTGTATTTCTAGTTATTTAAGACTAGTCAAGCAATCAAAAGCGTCAGAAAGTTTGACGAAAATTAAGTAGTATATGTTGTTGCTTGAGGTACAAAAAGTGTCGCACAATGTTGCTTGAGGTTGTTGCTTGAGTAGCAAAACATGTTGGAAAATGGTTCACAAAAGCAACAAAGCGACAAAAGGTTATGTTTCATTCAGCTTATACACATAAAGTACACAATGAATTCAACATCCACACTAAACAGGAACAATCTTTTACACTCGATGCATTATCTTTTATTTTAATACATCAAACGAAAAATGCAACGTCCACCTACAGAATACTTCTTTGTGACAAACAACATAATACAACAACAAAACACTGGCTGGTTTGTGAGGGTCGCGCTTGCTAGCTGGTTAGATCGGCAAAGGGCAAATGTAGCTAATGTAGCCTCAAGCAAACGCTGCCTGATAACCAAGGCCGACGAGAGTCAGAACCTTCGGGCCATGTCTTATAAGTGAATTTTAAATTATGTTAAACATAAACACAGCCCGCACGAATACTCTGAAATAAGGAGTATCTATAACCGTGGTCTTCACAGCCCGACAAAACATGTACAATCCAAAATGAAATACGAGTATTACACGCTACCTTCAAGGAACTATTTCTTTCTTTCTTGATTTGGTGTTTAACCTCGTTTTCAACCGTTCAAGGTTTTATCGCGACGGGGAAAGGGGGGAGGTGGGATAGAGCCACTTGTTAATTGTTTCTTGTTCACAAAAGCACAAATCAAAAAATTGCTCCAGGGGCTTGCAACGTAGTACAATATATTACCTTACTGGGAGAATGCAAGTTTCCAGTACAAAGGACTTATTTAAGGAACTATGATCTAAGCAGTCACTGCAGACGTTGAACATTAAAGCTACGCTGTTAAAAGTAAGGCGCAGAGCCAGAGCGGGCCAAAAGCGAAAAACGGCAAAAGCACAGCAAAATAAGACATACGCAAGTCAGACAGAATCAAAAACTAAAGCAAATACGTAGAAAAAAAAATAATTATATCATGGTCTTTGGCGAGCCAACAAGCAAAAAGTGTAAACTTATACCAATAAATTGTTGAATACATTCTTCTGGCACTATTTTAATTGATAGCGTGCTGCTTGTCTCAAGCAGTTGATTAGAGAGCTACATGATCTCGTAATCTGTCTGGTCTGTTGGCTCGCTTTCGTTGAACTCGCCCTGAAGTGGTTGTCTCCCAGTGGCCGTCGTGTTTTCATGTTGCGTTGTTTCTGCTGCTGGAAAGGAGGAAAAAGTCATACACTTAGTATATTGCTATGTAAACAGTCGACACTGATTACGAACCCACATACAGGAAACTACGACCCATAGATAAGGATAATTACGAATTTTCCCGTATATGTTTGGGCACACACACACACACACACAAACAGACGCACACACACATACACACACAAACAGACACACACACACACACACGCACGCACGCACACACACAGGCACACACACACACACGCACGCACACACACACACACACACACACACACACACATAAGTGCATCCCCCTCCATCACCCCCACCCCACACACACATTTTTCAAAAGTTCCAAACTTGAATCGTTATAAACGGCTTAACTGTACAATTATGCCTCATTCATCAACAGAAACGATATATGCATCCACACTTACGTTTTGCATGAGCCACTTTTCTCACCTCGATAGCTGTGAGCTTGTTAATGTGAATCAAGTTCAGAGCGAGGTGTAGATGTTGGTGTCCACCACCTGACTGCGTCGTGTCGGCAGCTCATAGATTGCGATATCTGCTTTCATGTCAAAAACAGAAGTTCCGTGTATACCACCGATATTTAAATCGACAAGAGTAAATGTATTTCTCTTGGTTGCGTTGAAAATTTAAAACGTTCACATCCTTCCAAAGAAATGTACCTAGATCAAAGTGAATGAGAGGTCATATACGCACAAAAGCAACAACAGCAACATTCATGGAAATCAGTCATTGATGTTTGGACGTCAAGCTTTTGTGGATCTTCAGAACGTTTGTAAGTGACAGAATTATAAGAGAACTTAACCTTCGCCCGACGTCGTTATCGCCGGACTACGCACGGAAGACATCGTGGGGCAATGCGGACACATGCTTCTCAAAGAAGGAAAAATATGCATACCCTTCCGTAGACCCATGCTTTCCAAAGTAGCAAAAACGTGCATCCCCTTCCGTAGACGCCGTGGTTACATTTCCACGAGAAGTAATTACATTAAATTATTGATTTAATTATTACCGTGCGGACTAAAGCTCCTCAAAAAAGGAAAAACGTGAATACCCTTCTCTACATAGACGACGTTGGGCCGTGTGGACCCACATTGTTATGTACTAATTTCGCTCCACGCGACTTGCTTAGTAACTCCAAAATTAAACAGATCGTAGAACAGGATGTTTAGAGCCAATACCTGAAGGTTTGTGACTTCTCTCCCTAGTTTTTATGTAAGTTCCTTCAGTTTGAGAAACATGGGTCTGCACGGCCCCACAATGCTGTCCGTGCGTAGTGTAAACATGACTTTTGTTTTTGTAATTACTTCTCGCTAAAATGTAATTATCTTTTAGGACATAAGAGCTTTTTATGTGTCTGAGGCATTCTTAAAAGCTCATTAAAATATTCCAACTAGTTTAGGAGATATTTGCAATCAAACACCCTTCTGGGTCCACACGGACCCACGACCACCGGAGAAGGTTAAAGGTATATATCATCCACAAGACACACACGATCATGTTCAAAATGATATGCATTTGACTAAATTACACCAAAAGAAAACAATCAAGCAAGGAAGCACACACACACACACACACACACACACACACACACACACACACACACACACGCACGCACACACGCACACACACACACACACACACACACACACACACACACACACTTACACTTCTCTCAATAGATGTAGAAATTATAAGCCTGTGTGTGGGTCACTCTGAGCGAAAGAATTAAGCTTCAGGTATATGTGATTATGTATCATTATGCAGTTTTAAAAACCTTATGTTTATCGTTTAAGAAAAACATCGACATTTCTTAACTACAATTACTCACTATCTTCCGTCAAGTCGGTGTGTCTTGCTACCTGAGGTGAAACTGAAACAGAAAGCGAAAAGAATTGAGGACATTTGGAGGATGTCTATTTACAACGAGTAATCTGAAAGACAAGTCGCGTGAGGCAAAAGTACTACATTCAGTCAACCTGTCGAACTCACGGAATGAAACTGAACGCACTGCATTTTTTCACCAAGATAATACAGCCTCGTCAATCCTCGTGGCAAGGAAACCGCTCACTTTTCTCGTGCAACAAGAAGTGAAACTGACAAGCCAGAATAGCGCAATAGCATATTGTGGTAAGCAGGAAAGCGCGCTTTTTAACTTTCTGATATTGTTTTTACTACAACACATTATATATTTGTGTAATTGTAATTGTGGTACTAATTAACCTTTTTCTACGGCTTCTGACTAGGCTCACATCTGTCTTCTTCATAATGGCAAAGCAACACTTCTAGGCACAACAGCTGAACCAAATAAATGTGTATGGGTAGAACATGATCGAGTTGTTCTTCAATTTGAGATCAAAACGGGGTCACATTCTGTTTTGTTTTGATTTGTTGTGTATTTTAGTGTCTGCAAGTTTCCTTTTGCGAATTTAATTTTGGGGGGTGTCCTAGATCTTCGGTACACTGCATAAACACTGATTTATGAAAAATGAAACTCTTTATTCCATACGGTAGGGGAATGAATTACCTGTCTGGCAATATACTTGGTTTTAATACAACTGGACGTATCACAAAGATCTACAGCAAAATGTATCTGTGTACTTTTTGTTATGATGAGTAGTGTAGATAAGAGGTACACTTTCTTTGACACTGATTGACTAAGTTGTTCAATGTGAGTTGACCAAGACAGGTTGTTATCGATGTGGACACCTAGAACTTTGTGATGGTCGACTTTTCCAACTATATTGCCGTTAATCATTAAATTGGGACCAGTTGAGGTAAAATTCTGGCGTTTTTTTCTAAATGTAATTATCATATAATTTGGTTTTCTTTGGGTTAAGAGACATGTGATTTAGGTCAGTCCATTCTGTCAGCTGGTTTAAACTCCATTGGAGGGATTCTGATAAGCGAGTTAAATTGTTGTTACTGGAGTGAATTGTGGTATCATCTGCATAACTGTTGAATATAAAGGGGGAGGTCATTATTATATATTGAGAAGAGCAGAGGTCCTAATACCGATCATTGTGGTACCCCGTAATCTACAGCTTGCATGCTCGATGCTCTAGTGTTTGTAAGAACTGTCTGTTGTCTGCCAGAGAGAAATAATTGACTGGATCATATCCGACGCCATACAAACCGATTTTTCTAAGCAATAATGTGTGATCAATTACATCAAAGGCTTTTGCAAAGTCTACAAAAATGGCACCACAGAATTCATTATCGTTTATTTTGTCCAACCACTGATCAACAAGAGAGATTAAGGCAGTATGGCAGGAATGCTAATAGCTCTAAATCCCGATTGTTTAGGATGGAATAAGTTGTTTTGGTTAAAATGTACTAGGATGTGTTTGTTGATATGCTTTTCAAGTGGTTTTGATAACACAGACAATTTGGAAATTGGCCTATAATTTGAGGGGTCTCTTTTGTCACCTGATTTAAACAGAGGAATGACTTTAGCCTGTTTCAGGGCGACTGGAACATATTTTTTTTGTTTAAACAGAGATTGTAAATGTAGCTAAGTGTTTCAGAAATTACGGGGGCTGACAATTTAAGAATCCTACCATCAAGCCCATCGAGCCCCCGGGTGCCTGCTTGCTTGAGGTGTATAAGTGCGTGAAAAACGTCAGGTACTGTAAGAAGAGGAATTGTTGCTTGACATGAAATTTGTTTTGATTTGCAAAGTTCTTCTAAAACCTTCAAATCATTTAATTTGGACTTTTCAGCTATTTTAGACAAATGGGTGTTTAAATCGTGAGATATGTCCTTGCTACAACTCGAATGACTGCCAGCCTTTTATTTGTAAGTTCATCTGTTGCCTTCCATATATTCTTTGAGTTTTGCTTTGAACTTGATGTCGCTAGGTCACGGAAATATTTTATCTTTTTTGATTGTTTAAGTGAATTTACCTTATTATTTTATCTGTTCTCTGTATTCCGCTTCCTCGCCAACCGACTTTAAAAACCCGCGATGGTCAATGGCATGTTGTAAATCATTATCAAACCATTTAGGTTTTACTATGTGCCTGACTCTCTTTATTCTCCATGGAGCATGCTTATCATAAATAAGAGAGAGAGAGAGAGAGAGAGAGAGAGAGAGAGAGAGAGAGAGAGAGAGAGAGAAAATAAAATAAGAGAGAGAATGAGAGAGTGAGAGAGTGTCCCGTGAAGTAAAAATACTCTCATTTCCTCGCCCCTCCGAGTCCTTGTCAAGGTTTCAAAGTTGTCAATGGTTTATTCGGCTTTAGGCCAATATGGGGTTTAAGCTAACACAATACACAGTTAAATCACATTCAAACACACGCACAATGAGAGTGCATGCAGGCACAGCAAACACTGATCTTAATTAAGCAACAAAAGAAAACAAAACACACAAACAAACAGATACACAAACCAAAAACAACATCATCACTAATTAGAAAACGTATCAACAGGAATAACCTCCTATAAAATGATTATGGTCAGGTCCAAACAACAATACAACTATCAATATTGAGACAAAAAAACAAACTAACAAACGAACAACCAAACAAACAAGCACAAAAACAAAAAGCATAAGAACGACAACAAAATATAACCAAAACAAACGGATCATTTAACTGAAAAAAATCATAATAAAACGAAGAAACTCAGCCGATTTAATCAACTTATTTTTGAATTTAATATTCATTAAACCATTATATTTTATAATATTCGCGTGATGCTGAACATCATTTCGAATATACCTTTTATGATACTGCACGATACTAACATTTTGACAATTAAACAAAAAATGAAATTCATCCCCCATCTCATCATGTCCACACTCCTTACATACGCCTTCATTCCTCGCGATGTTCAAAAATCGTTCTTGGTGAATAAGCAACTTATGATTACTTAATTTACATTTTTATAATTGTTCTCTCAGGGACCCTGACAAACACATTGAATATACTCCGTCACGGCGGAGGGCTGACCGTGCACCCAAAAGCGGACTCAACCAAATGGGTATTTTTTGAAAGCTTGGGGCCTGCCAAACATAAAAATCGATGTTAACAAGAAATATTCAAGGGCGCACTTTCTCTTTTCAGTCAAAATTCAACTATACCCTGAAGAGTGATGCACGAGCATTTCAGACGCTTGCCTCTGAAAAAAAGAAGTTCTCAGCCAAATTACGAACTCAAACTGGTACGTTTTACATATAAATGTGTTAGTTGGTATCTTTTGATTATCACAAAATTGGCGACTGCTTTGGCCGAGGATGCTGGTGACAGTATCATTATTATGAACCCTACCCTAAATCCAGGAAAGACGTCGTCCAAAATGTAGGTAAGTTTTGATTAAAAATAAATTCACACAAGACTAGTATTGTTGTTTGGCTTCAATGGATATATTTTCGTCAAGTATGATGTCTTTACATAATATCTGTAAAATATGAATGGATTTGAACCATATACTATGTCACTATGACCTTCCAATCTTCCTAACCCCCAGCCCAGTAAAGCGTGCGAGACGTTTCCTGAACAAATGTCGCTTTGTGGTGCGAGTTCAGTGTGACATGATTAGTTTCCAGAACCCCATTTCTGACTTTCGAAGTTTATCTACATACATTTAGCAATGCACGAGCAAAATATGACAACTTAATGGTGCCTTTTGGTTTAATGCTATGGTAAAAAATCCTAGTGATAGTGTTTACAGCTTGAAACAAAACATAACAGAGGGGAGTAGTCTTCCTCAATCTGGTTCAGAGCATAATGTATTTCTATTTTCAGAGGTAGCATTATTTCTGATAAGAGCTAGAGCCAATATAATGATGCTGAATATTTGAAAAATGAACTTTGTGACTCATCTGAGTAGCAGAAGAGCCTTCGTGATCGTCAGCGTAAGGCTGGCTGTCTTCAAGGCAATTCCTAGATGAACAACTTAACACTGCGTTTGATTATTCGCCTGTTTCTTTAGCTAGAGCTTTGAAACTTTACACGCGTCTAGGGCTACATGAACGCTTTACAATACATACAATATAGTTGACTCTCGCGTTATTTAAAGGTCACAACAAGGTCATTACCAGGCAAAAACGAGGGAAAACCGACGGAAAGTACCATTTTCTGCAACTGTTTGTTAGAAAAAGCTTTCAAATTCAATTATTTTGGGGGGATTAACGCATCTCTAGACATAACAATCATCCGATTATCAGACATCAATTGTGGAGGTCACGACAAGGTCATTACCAGGCAAAAACGAGGGAAAACCGAGGGAAAATACCATTTTCTGCAACTTGTGTGAAAGTAAAAGCTTTCAAACTCCATCTTCTTCTGGTATTGGCGCATCTCTAGGCATGACAATCATCTGATTAACAGTCCTCAATTTTCAAGGTCACAACCAGGTCATTACCAGATAGAACCGAGAGAAAACCGAGAAAAAATACCATTTTCTATAACTTTTTTGTAAGTAAGAGCTTATAAACTCCATCTTCTTCTGGGATTAGCGCTGATTTCAATGACCCTGAAGTCCGAGGAAAGTTTTCTTGGCCCATGCCTAGTTTGAAGGTCATGACAAGGTCAAGTTTACACGTTTTCTATTTGTGTTCGGCTATTTTCTAAGCTAAAGCTGTTGAGGCAGATTCATGACATCTTCCTTCGCCCACAGGGGCTCTAGGGGGGTGGGCGGGGCTGGATGTAATAGGGGTAGAAGAGAAGGGGAGAGAGAAGAAAAAGTCAATGTTAAGGTGTTCATCTACCGATAGCCTTGCGGTCTGCAAGCCTGACTCTGAGGATCACACCGGCTGTCCTGGCACTCAGACGAGTCATACAGTTGATATATTTTCCGTCGTTTTACCCAGTAATGACCTTGTTGTGTGACCTTTAAATATTACGAGAGTCAACAATATTTGTTTCATGTCTTATAAAGACCTAGACGTGTGTAAAATCCCATCCTTGTCATGACCTTCAAACATTGCATGGGTCAAGAAAACTTTCCAAAGACTTCAGGGTCATTGAAATCAGCGCTAATCCTAGAAGAAGATGGAGTTTATAAGCTCTTACTTACAAAAAAGTTGCAGAAAGTGGTATTTTCCCTCGGTTTTTCCATCGGTTTTATCTGGTAATGACCTTGTTGTGACCTTGAAAATTGAGGACTGTTAATCAGATGATTGTCATGTCTAGAGATGCGCCAATACCAGAAGAAGATGGAGTTTGAAAGCATTTACTTACACACAAGTTGCAGAAAATGGTATTTTCCCTCGGTTTTCCCCGGTAATGACCTTGTCATGACCTCCACAATTCATGACTGTTAATCAGATGATTGTCATGTCTAGAGATGCGCTAATCCCAGGAAACAATTGAATTTGAAAGTTCATTCTTACAAACAGTTGCAGAAAATGGTACTTTCCCTCGGTTTTTCTTTGGTTTTACCTGGTGATGACCTTGTTGTGTGACCTTTAAATATTACGAGAGTCAACAATATTTGCGTTATGTCTCATAAATCCCAAGACGTGTGTAAAGTTGTAATTAAGCTTTAGCTTCGAAAATAGCTGACGTCCAGAAAGTATTTTATTTGACCGTAAAAGATATTCCCAAATAGAAAACGTGTACATTTGACCTTGTCATGACCTTCAAAGTAGGCATGGGTCAAGAAAACTTTCCTCGGACTTCAGGGTCATTGAAATCAGCGCTAATCCCAGAAGAAGATGGAGTTTATAAGCTCTTACTTACAAAAAAGTTATAGAAAATGGTATTTTCCCTCGGTTTTCTCTCGGTTCTATCTGGTAATGACCTTGTTGTGACCTTGAAAATTGAGGACTGTTAATCAAATGATTGTCATGCCTAGAGATGCGCCAATACCAGAAGAAGATGGGGTTTGAAAGCTTTTACTTACACACAAGTTGCAGAAAATGGTATTTTCCCTCGGGTTTCCCTCGTTTTTGCCCGGTAATGACCTTGTCGTGACCTCCACAATTGATGTCTGATAATCGGATGCTTGTCATGTCTAGAGATGCGTTAATTCCAGGAAACAATTGAATTTGAAATCTTTTTCTTGCAAACAGTTGCAGAAAATGGTACTTTCCGTCGGTTTTCCCTCGTTTTTGCCTGGTAATGACCTTGTTGTGACCTTTAAATAACGCGAGAGTCAACTATATTTTACGTATTGTAAAGCGTACATGTAGCCCTAGACGCGTGTAAAGTCTCAAAGCTCTAGCTTAAGAAACGGGCGAATAATCGAACGCAGTGTTAAGTTGTTCATCTAGGAATTGCCTTGAAGACAGCCAGCCTTACGCTGACGATCAGGAAGGCTCTCTTGCTACTCAGATGAGTCACAAAGTTCATTTTTCAAATATTCAGCATCATTATATTGGCTCTAGCTCTTATCAGAAATAATGCTACCTCTGAAAATAGAAATACATTATGCTCTGAACCAGATTGAGGAAGACTATTCCCATCTGTTATGTTTTGTTTCAAGCTGTAAACACTATCACTAGCAATTTTACCATAGCATTAAACCAAAAGGCACCATTAAGTTGTCATATTTTGCTCGTGCATTGCTAAATGTATGTAGATAAACTTTGAAAGTCAGAAATGGGGTTCTGGAAACTAATCATGTCACACTGAACTCGCACCACAAAGCGACATTTGTTCAGGAAACGTCTCGCACGCTTTACTGGGCTGGGGGTTAGGAAGATTGGAAGGTCATAGTGACATAGTATATGGTTCAAATCCATTCATATTTTACAGATATTATGTAAAGACATCATACTTGACGAAAATATATCCATTGAAGCCAAACAACAATACTAGTCTTGTGTGAATTTATTTTTAATCAAAACTTACCTACATTTTGGACGACGTCTTTCCTGGATTTAGGGTAGGGTTCATAATAATGATACTGTCACCAGCATCCTCGGCCAAAGCAGTCGCAAATTGTTTTGTGATAATCAAAAGATACCAACTAACACATTTATATGTAAAACGTACCAGTTTGAGTTCGTAATTTAGCTGAGAACTTCTTTTTTCAGAGGCAAGCGTCTGAAATGCTCGTGCATCACTCTTCAGGGTATAGTTGAATTTTGACTGAAAAGAGAAAGTGCGCCCTTGAATATTTCTTGTTAACATCGATTTTTATGTTCGGCAGGCCCCAAGCTTTCAAAAAATACCCATTTGGTTGAGTCCGCTTTTGGGTGCACGGTCAGCCCTCCGCCGTGACGGAGTATTACGTTTCAAAGCAAAATTCATTCGTATACAGACAACAATTATAACAAACGCTATTGGCGGCAGATTCCCTTTTCAAACATTGCAAATATTCGTCACACTGTCACCCACACTGCGTGGTTCTATTCATAACCCTCGCCCCTATCACTGATACTATCCCCACCCTAACCCCTGTATACATCAAACAACATAAAGCCCTACCTTCACGCTTCTTCACGACGACGACAACGATGATGACGATGATAATAATGACGACAATTCCTCCTCCCGCTCCGCCAGCAATGAGTGGAATCGGCAAACCTTCATCATTATTGTCCTCCGTCCGATCATTACTATCACCTGTGTTGTCGCCTTTGGAGGTTGTAGGTTTGTGATCTCCCTCGGCTGAGCAAAGAGTCAGTGCAAATATACTTGAAACATATTTATGACTTTGAACGGACACAACAGAAATAAGGCAAAAGCATGCAGACATAACATTATGGCAATTGGCTGACGGAACATGCTTTTGTGAATAGAACACTCTTAACACGAGCCTTTCCGCAGAAAATAACAAGACTAGTGAAGCAATATCAACACAATTAGTGAATTTGTCGGCCTGAAACGAAAACTTCAACACTGAAAACCATCACCAAGACTACAAAGAGTAAAGCTTGGCTAGCCCATACTCGAACACCCAGACGGATTGCGCTCGTCGAGGCGAAGCTTGCAAACGTATTAAACACCGATTTTCTTCTTTTATTCTGAGCACATTTGAACAGTAAACATGACATATCTATGAACTTTTTACAATCTAATTCGCCTGAAAACGTCCCAAAAACGACTCCTTATAAAGTATATCTTTATTTGTGTTGCATTTGTGTGTTTGGCTCTGATATATACAAAGTTATCTTTTTTTTTAAAGTGCGTAATGTGCTTACACGCCTCGCTCCAGCATTGTATTGTTATGTACTGTATAGTATTGTATTCCATTTTATTATTGTACACACATGAGTTGCGCTGCATTACATTGTACTTACTTGATAAAATAGTGTTGGATGTTGTGTATTGAAATGAATTGAACTATATTGCATGTTATGACTTGTATTGCACTGCATGGTACTGGATGTTAGTAAATGATAAAGGATAAAGCTCATGCTTTACTTACCTATCACACGCACTGTGTAACCTGTCCTTTTCAGAAAATTGTTGAAAACACTTCCCCAATACTGTACGCAAGTGTAGCTTGTCCCATTCCTTGATGCGCTAACGTTTCGTAGCTGCAATACAGGGTCGTAATCAGTCTTTGCAGTGAACCATGTCGTCACGGCACGAGGACTGCTGTCTGCCGCCAGGCAGGTACAGTTGACGTCCTCACCTTCTGTGATGAAATCTGGACAGTTTGACAGCGTTGATTCCCTTGGTTGTTCTGCAATTGAAGATTGCATTACATTCATCACATTATAATGCCAGCGCTCACCAAAACTGACCGACTAGCACACACACACACGCACTCAGACATATATACACACACACACACACAAACACACACACACACACACATACATACTTATTTCCAGGCTTGGTCCTGCAAATCTTGCGTTGCCAGGGTCAAGGATCACATCGTACTTGTAGGTACCGTCTGCTGTGGGCATGGGTAGATCGCTGATTGAACACGCTCCTCTCATGTATTCTCCATTGTTATCCGTAAATTGGGTTGTGGAAAGGGTCCCTTCTTCTGTCGTGTTAGTCTGAAACAATTGAAATTAGAGAGAGAGAGAGAGAGAGAGAGAGAGAGAGAGAGAGAGACTGACAGAAAGAGAGAGTGAGGGTGAGAGAGAGTGCGTCGTCTGTGTGTTGGGGTGTGTTGGGGTGTGTGTGTGTGTGTGTATGTGTGTGTGTGTGTGCGTGTGTGTGTGTGTGTGTGTGTGTCTGTGTGTGAGAGAGAGAGAGCGAGAGAGAGAGAGAGAGAGAGAGAGTGCGTGTGTTTGTGTGTGTGTGTGTGTGTGTGACCGTGTGTGACTGTGTGTCTATCTGTGTGTGTGACTGTGTGTCTGTCTGTATGTGTGACTATAATGTTTCTGTTTGGTGTGTATGTTATCGTTACCCCATGTCCATCAGGCACCACCCAGCGACAGCTATAATGTCTATCAGAAGCGTACATCCTGTCCACGTCACACGATGCTGTCACTGTCCAGTTTGTGCTTTTGTCCACTGAGACACTGCAGTTGGACACCGTTTCGGCGTTGTCTGTGTTAGGGATACGCAATCATAGAAAGTTTATATAATACAAATGCCTTTCCATAATTTGAAGCGCATACATAAATGCCTGTTGACACAAACCACAGAAGACAGATTCTGTTGATACGTTCGGTCTACAGCGATGTTAGAACAAACGAATTATGTAGAACTAAATCAGTAATGCTTTGTACAGGCTGTGGAGGAGATGTATTCCTAGATAACAACATAAAAAGGTCGTGTGTGCAGAGCTCATATCTCACTTTGACGCTAAAAAGCGTGTCTCTATTTTGTTATTCAAAGAAGTTATATGTATAGGTTACAACACGAGTGGTTTTTTATATGGCTTGTATTTCAGTCAAGACCCAGCGGATGAATATCATCGGGAGACACGAGCCTTTGGCGAGTGGCTCTCGATTGATATTCCCGCTGGGTCTTGACTGAAATACAAGCCATATAAAAAACCACGAGTGTTGTAATCTGTATATCCCATTCTACCATCAAACACAAAGTGTAGACTACTAGCGGCACTTTTGCGATCTGTGGAGTGTGAAACAGTGTTTTCAGCGAGACATGGCCTTTTTGCAACCTTAAACTAAGTGACCGTCGCTGAAAAAATAAAACGAATGAGTGCATCTATAAGTACGCGGTAACACTACTTTCAGACCGTTTAAAAGCGTTAAGTAAAGGTTCATAAGTTGCAAGAAAGTAATGAAGTCGTATAGAAATCCATTTAGTTGAAGCGCACAATTCTTTTGCGTTTCAGGTCGGCGGAACGGGGAAACCGGTTTGGCCCCCATTTGGCTTACTCGACTCGATTCAGAATCGATTCCACGTTGTTTTTTTCGAACGCATTATTATACAATTAGTCTTATTGACAGAGAAGCAAATTTTAGGGAACACATATGTAGATTTAACCATTTGCTCCCTATTTGAAATGTATCTACATGATAAACTGTTTTGCGAGTGTGTTTGCATGAACCTAAACTGGTATTGATGCGATGAAAACAGGACCCAAGTCTGTCACCGCCGCTTGATTGCATTTTGAAAGAATATGACTGGATTACGGAAAAATACACACATGTTAAGTTCTTAGATACCTTCATCGCCAATGTGGACTTACTGCAGAGCCAGGCAAAAGAGTAGACTTGCTCGCAAAACACGTGAAACAGCTGATGATAGCGAAGCCCAACCGTGCCAGGTAAGGACGGTCTGACAGATTCTCAAAAGTCGTCTGCTAACGAAGCAAGGGGAGGGTACTCGTGTTTTTGTTTTGGTTCGCTAGCATCTGGTTATCTTGTAAGTTGAATGTTCGTTTTTTCCCACCTGCATTGCTTTCATAATGAAAGAAACGTTTGCTTATTGCATCTCATACATCAGATCAGTTCTGAGATTCATTTTTGCGTGCAACTGATATGGTTTTCTGAGCCGTGCAATACGATTTTGGAACTTCATACAAATGTGTCACATTGTTCGGCGCGAGGTCAAAGGTCGGGAGCAAAGTAGTTCTTCGCCCAAATCGGAATCTGCACTATCATATATTTTTTTGAGTCCATGATGTATTTATTGAGCTATAAAAATACAACATATATACCCATACTGAAGTAACAGAGACAAAGAAGGGAGGTCATGGGATATATATATATATATCTCAGCTTGCCTCCTGTTCAAGGAATACAACTCGTTCACATAGTGATCAGTATTAAAACGACAGATTTATTTGCGATATCCTCTGTAACCTCACACTTCAACTAAAACACCTGGCTGACAACAATAAAAGACAATACAAATAGTGTTAACAACATTACAAGACACTGATGTCATTTAATCCGGATCTGGACAGTCGTTGGTAAACTCCATCACTTGGTGAAAAAAAACCAATCCGGCCATTTTAGAAATAGGTTGTTGTCTATTCCTTCAGAGCTTAAATGTGACACTCCACCACGGATTGAGTCGCATGTCACCTTTGCATGATTTTCATATTTTTACATTTTCCAAAAGAGTGTTTTATGCTCTATCCAGTGGTGAAAACCGTTTTAGAAAAGAGCGAAAACTGTTTGAGTTATAAGCCTGTGACTAAGGTGACCCTCACACTGTTACCAGACACTCCCCGGACTTATAATTATTAAGCCTAGCGCAGAACCGCGCGAGGTGACATGCGACTCATTTCGTGGTGGAGGGTCACAAATAGGAGATGCAATCGGACCCTGACGTCGCATGGCCTAACGAAGGGAAATAAAACAATCAAGGAATACATAATCATTTGACAATCAGTTTAAAATTAACTGACTTTGTTTTGTTTTCTCTCAGCTGACTATGGCAAAGCATTAATAAAACGAAGAAACAAAAGTTACTCACGCACAACACGCACGCGGCAGGATGCTGATGTACTTGTCAGTGTTCCGCAGGTTACAGTGCCGACAATGCTTTTCCTGTGGCTCTGTTGGACTGTCAGTGTGCTGGTGTTGTACTCTGTTCTGGTCACTTCGTACCAGCTGCTGTTTACAGTCGTGCCAGTCATGTTGTGCGTGGTGCAGGTCGTGTTGGGCCACTCACAAAAAGCAATGGATAGACCACTAGCACCGCCGGAGCGATCCAAATTCCAGTACACTGTGTCATTCGTGATCCCCGTACAGGTCAGGACAGCGGGACTGGTTTCATCCAGGTCTACTTTACCGTCACTGCCACATTCTGATATATTATATCCTGCGGAATGAACAGATAACTGAAGGTGTGTTTACACAGACTTGTATCTATCAACATAACAATGATAAAACACAGTAACACTCATTACACCCCCGGTATAGGGGTGTGTATAGATTTCGGTCGATGTGTTTGTTTGTGTGTTTGTGTGTTTGTGTTCGCATATAGATCTCAAGAATGAACGGACCGATCGTCACCAAAGTTGGTGAACAGGTTCAATACATTCCTGAGACGGTCCTTACACAAATTGGGACCAGTCAAACACACGGTTAGGGAGTTATTGGTGGATTAAAATTATACAAGGACTTATAGAGGGACATCTTAATGGTCAAAGGGAAATAACCATTCTCACTCAGTCACTACCACCAACTGAGAAGGTTATTTCCCTTTGACGGGGGTGTTTTTCCTACCTGGGAGGAATTTCTTGTTTATAACGTCGCCACACGTTTTCATGTTGTTGCATTTGAATTATAATTGTCCAAATCAATAAGGTTTGTAACACGTATCCTGCGGAATGAACAGATAACTGAAGGTGTGTTTACACAGACTTGTATCTATCAACATAACAATGATAAAAGATAGTCCTGTTAATCGTT
The DNA here is from genome assembly GCF_037325665.1 of Littorina saxatilis. Lineage (NCBI taxonomy): Eukaryota > Metazoa > Mollusca > Gastropoda > Littorinimorpha > Littorinidae > Littorina > Littorina saxatilis. The sequence continues at coordinate 50,370 of NW_027125811.1, forward strand.
TTCATCACTGTGAATGTTCATGTTGTTTTATTTGAATAATACCATGATTTGCTTTCCCAAAACAATAGGGTTTGTAAAACGTACTTGCTTCAATTCCGATTTAGAAACAGTAAGTCCAGCCGCCAAAGTGCTAAAGCCACAATGACAGACCATGACATTATGGTAAACCATCTGCATTACATGAAGTGTTCAGTAACAAAACAAGCTTCAGTCGAACATGCCTATAACGACCACCAAGTGACTCACTAACAGTAGTCGTTGTGGACTGAATCAAATACAACAACGAATGGTTGTCGGGACTCTTGACACAGAATTATAGATGCTGACTGTGAAACCGGTTGCTGATTAAAATTCATTGATTTATTAAGTTACGGAGCATTGTCATGCAAAGCATTGCAGGGGTGTCTAAAATACAGCACAGCGAATGTTATGTGTACCCCTTTAAAGATAGATAGATAGATAGATAGATAATTTATTGCCAAGTGTCCAATACATGAATGAACATAAAAAGTACACGAGGAAAGCAGCTTGCGGTGTGATAAAAACAAAAATAAATAGCATTCATACATCACTGGCGCATAGCATCATACATACATGGGTAAGACAATTTGGTATCACAGTAACTAATACATACACTATACAGACATGGTGAGAACTATGAGACTCTAAGAGCTATCGGAACCCCCAGGACCCCCCCCCCCCCCCCCACCACTCCCCCCCCTCTCCAACCCCTGTTCCCGAACTGAACATGTTCCATACTGATAAAATGTACCTCTAAAACAGCACATAAAAATAAACTCTTCCAACACATCACAGTGGTTAAAGAACGACTAAAACTACTAAAACATACTAGATGTGTATTCCGATAATATAACCAGCTGCTAAAACATAGTCTGGCTTCATCGCGTCACAGTGGTGTCGCCATACTAAAACCCACTCTATAGATCACAGTATGTAATGTCAGCTACTAAAAGCATACTCCTAGAACATCCTAAAACGTGTCACAATCTGTAGAGTTCATTTACCGGTTATTAAAAGCCAGGACAGCCTGGGGGTAGAAACTGTTTCTGAGTCTTGCCGTACGGCATCTGAGGGTTCTGAGCCTGCGCCCCGAGAGCAGAGGCTGGAAGAGATGACCAGCCGGGTGTGTGGGATCCTGCATGATGGACCTACATTTCCTCATCATGCGCAGGATGTGAAGGGAGTCTATAGAGGGGAGATCTCTGCCAATGATCCTGCTGGCAGCCCTAACGACCTTCTCCAGTTTTTCTTTCTCCAACTGGCAGGAGCTGCTGTACCAAACCGTGATAGAAAAGGTAAGGAGACTCTCTACAGCAGCCCTGTAGAACTGGGACATGATGGAGGAGGACACCTTGAACTTCCTCAGCTGTCTCAGGAAGTAGAGACGCTGATGGGCCTTCTTTACTGAAAGGTCAGTTACATTCCCAAGAAGGCGTCTCCGAAATGGCTACATGCCTTCTCCGCATTAGGCCAAAAAAAAAATTGTCTGTTTAGGGTAACCCGACCGACCCTATCGATTTGGCGCCGACCCAAAAACTTTTTTTTGATTTCAAAAAAAAAAAAAAAAAAAGAGGTAAAAATGCTAAAAAGAGACATTTGGCGTTTCTTTCTCTCCCTTTCTCTCTGTTTTATTTATACGTTAGTTTTGAAACATGTATTCATCAAATATCAGAAGTGAATGTTCAGCCAACATAGCATTTACAAAAAAAAAAAATAAAAAAAATAAAAAAACTTTACCTACCTACCGACCCTACTTTTTTTGGTCATGTTACCCTAAACAGACAATTTTTTTTTTGGCCTTAGAAATGATCTATACAGCACAGCTTGCTGCATCAAATGCACTTCACAACACACCCATGTCATATTGTTATATTTCTTTTCAGACAAATGATACCGAGATAATTCGAGTGCTTTTCACTCGATGGTACAAACAAGGCGGAAGCAATGTCATCTGTATTGATATTTTCCTGTGCCTTTGTGAACGTGTTTTGTGTGATTGTCTCTGTTTTCCTGGTTTTCAAGAGCCTACTTTTTGAGCTAAAGTAATATATCAGGCCGTTCGCATTTTTATGATGAAGGCATTTGATCCTACAAGTAGTTGTATTTTGGAGAAGATTGCTGAATACTTGATACTGATAATCATCGTTTTTAAAATACTGCTGTCTTCCTTTTTAACAATGTTGCGTTCCTAACAATGTGAACGTTTTTTTTAATACGATGGTAATCGTATATTTATCATAAAAAATACCTCATATCTCCTGGGGAATAATAATTGTCTGATAACGTACCCAACTTAATTGTGTTACAGCTTCTTCTTTAAAAATATGTGATAACAAAACTGCTCTTTTTGGTGAGACAACTGTTTCTTTCTTGTATGAACACGCTTCTCAATAGAACGCCAATTTTGTTCCTGGTTCGCTTGTTAACATTCGTCGCGATGTACGAACAAAACGACAGAATGAAGTGAAGCGAGCATTGTTTGCTAGCTTAAAGCGGCGTGGTTGTGTGTGTGTGTGTGTGTGTGTGTGTGTGTGTGTGTGTGTGTATGTGTGTGTGTGTGTGTGTGTGTGTGTGTATGATTGTGTGTGAGAGATCTCAGAACTCAGAACGTTATTACAGAAGGATAACGTTTTTAGGCTCAGCCTAATCTTCCAACTGGTCCTTGGAATATATCCAGAGAGTAATTTTAAACGTAAGCAAAAGACTGCAAACACACACACACACACACACACACACACACACACACACACACACACACACACACACACACACACACACACACACACAAAACACTCGCTCACACACACACACACACACACACACACACACGCCCGCGCGCGCGCACGCACGCACGCACACACACATACACACACACACACAAACACACATACCGGGAGAGAGAGAGACAGGGAGAGAAAGAGACAGACAGACAGACAGACAAGAAGACGGAGACAGAGAGAAGCAAGCATACATACCATAGCAGCATTCAAATCCTGTAGTCAAGATCATTATCAACACAAGTTTTACGTTTGTTGAATCCCAGGTCATCATAATTTTACTGACGAAAGTCATTGACTGCAAAGTAGAATTTACTGACATTCCTAATCCGAGAAGAGCTTCCACACAGGCTGGCGAGAACTACTGAATCCAGCTGCGAACTACTGCCGTGAGAAAACTTCTAAACAGAACGCAAAACTAATCTTGTTCCTGGTCTTTTTGCTGACCTATGGCTTGAGGTATTGTAGGACAGTTAGGCTGGGTAGGATGAAGCAGACATACTTTTGCCGGTTTCTGTGATGTGCGGGGGATCGAGCAAAGTTGAGTGCATGCCGTCGGCAAAACCGCCAAAACTTGTTTTTAGTGTTCGAAAGTGTTGTCGACATTTCGGCAAAATGTTCTTACTTTTTCTCAAAATGTGGAAAATGATGCCTCAGACTGCTTAAAACTTCCTAATGGCTAAAACCTGTTTTACACGTTCGGCAAACGTGCGGGTATTTAGGCTGACTGCAACTAATTATTATACAGGTCCCTGCTCAAGCGAATCCAGCTTGCTGTATCGTGTTTAAATGCTTGTAAATAGTTCAAAGTGTGTGCGTGCAGAAACTGAGGGTCGCTTACAGCTTCATTGAAAACAATGGGACATCGGGATGTCGAGGAAGTCTCGTCCCTTTTAAGTCAGGGATTTTCCTCTCAAGATTGACGCCCTTTCAAAAGAGAACATTGGACAAACTTGAGTGAAGGAGACAAGGGAGTGGATCATGTAATGCTTTTTTTTCCTCAACAAAGATCAGACTATTTCTTTTTTGTCGGTTGTGGTTTTTCTTAACGTCATTGCTTGTGTGTTGTTTGCTGTTGTTGGTTGGTTGGTTGGTTGGTTGGTTGTTCTTCTCTGTCTGTCTGCCTGCCTTTTAGTCTGTTTCTCACTCTCATATATCTCTCTATTTTTATCTCTCACTCTGTCTCTTTGTCTGTCTATCTGTCTGTCTGTCTGTCTTTCTGTCTCTCTATCTGCATTACATGTAAATGAAAGTAAAACAATATAAACAACATAAATAAGAGAGTGTCTGTTGCAGTGCGATAAAACTATGCAGATATTACTGTAGTGTTTTCCGTTCACCAATCACACACACTCACGCACACACACACACACACACACACATTCACACAAAGAAACACACACACACACACACACACACACACACACAAACACGCACGCACGCACGGTCACACACACATACGCACACACACAAACACGCACGCACGGACACACACAAACACACATACACACACATTCACAAAACCACACACACACACACACACACACACACACACACACGCCAAAAGAAGCGAAAAAAAAGTTTGTCATCATTTTCACGAGTTTTAATTCATAACAAGCTGGGTAACAAACAAACAAAAAACAGCAACAATGTTTACTGATAATTATGTGACAAATTCAAGCAGTGAACGGGCTTTAGTTGAAACGTGGTTTTCAGACTGTTTGTTTGTCACGCGGAACCGTAGCGGCTTTGGATTCGTGTTTGCCAGGACAACGATGGTAAACATTCACTCTCAAAAACACAATCAATGTTGATAATTACCGCGTCGACTGATGGTCAATTTAAAAACAAGTAGTGCCATCGCATATTGTAATTCAATCAAGTTGGCGTTTTAATGAAACAGATCATGTGATTGGTCAGAATGTTCCAACTCATTAAAAAAAATACCGGTCATTAATTGTCGATGTCAACTCGCTAAAAAAGCCATTGGCTACCTGCTGGCGAGGCGCATTGATACTACCTCAACTAGTCTCGGTTAGCTTTGAGGGTCATTTTACATGTAGGAAATATGAAGGCCAACGAAATACCGAGACCATAAGGTATGCGAAGTGATGACGTCGAATACGTGCCGTAAATTGATGAATGAATTCTTCCGGACTACGTCAGTCAATTCTAAACATCGCTGCTGTATGAAAGAAAGAAAAAAACAGGAGCAGAGTGATAAAATAGGAATACAGAGACATATTTCTTGGGACTTGACCCTTGCCGGTAGGTGGACTGAAAGTAGTGTGTGAACAGAACAGAACAGAACCAATTCTGTCTGTTTACAACCGCATGAAAGCAGGAAAGAGATCGTCGTCAGATTGAATTACAATAACATTAACATGCTTCCATTTGAAACTTCTCGGTCTTCATCGTCGATTGACGCCCTCCCAAAGCCTCGCTCCATCGGGCTTCAATTAGCTTTGGTCTGGCGTCAATCCACGATGACGACCTCGAAGTTTCAAATGGAAGCATGTTAATCGTGTAATTGAACAACTAAAAGTCCAAAAACATTTAAAAAGAAAATGCGCATGCTAAAAAAACCATACTGAACTCGCAAATATGATAGCAGCTCTGTGCATTTTTAGACTCGTACACGCGAGCAAAGATTACGTTTGACGTCACACCTGATCGCTTGACGTTCTAAAGCGTCTTCGGCCTTGGTCGATTGAAACTATATGCTTCCCTCGGACCGACAAAAAAGCTGATCTTACAAGATATTAATCATCTTACAATGTTTTATTCGGCTTACACATAACGTACACAATCAAATCAAAATCCACAATAAATAGAAACAATATTTCACACTCAATTCAAACTAATTTATGTTAACACATGAACCGAGAAAAGCAAATACAGATATGTCCAACTACAAGACACATACTTTACGACATATACTATAAATACATTTAAAAAACTAAGTGACTCTGGGTGAAATGAAAAAAAAAAGAAAACAAAAAAGAATTCTGTACTCATCAATACAAGGACAGCACATACAATACTAAATCAAATGTTCGATTATGGAAGCGTCTTCAAGACTAAAAAACAATCAAACACAAAGAGAAACAACAAGTCGCGTAAGGCGAAATTACTACATTTAGTCAAGCTGTCGAACTCACGGGATGAAACTGAACGCACTGTATTTATTCACTAAGACAGTACAGCTTCGTCAATCCCCGCGTGAAGGAAATCGCTCACCTTCCACGTGCAAAACGTAGTGATATTGACACGCCAGATTAGCGCGGTAGCGTATTGTGCTAAGCAGGAAAACGCGCTTTTCTGTATTCTTGTTAACTTTCTGAGCTTGTTTTGAATACAACCTATCATATCTATATGTTTTTGGAATCAGGAAATGATCACGAATAAGATGACATCATTTTTAGATCGATTTCTTACATTTTAATCGTAAGACTAATTATTCTAATTGTGTTAATTGTGATCACATTTTAAGAGTAAACATGACATATGTATATATTTTTAGATTTAGAATGTGATGAAGAATACGATGCAATCAATTTTAAATCTGTTTGCGAAAAATCGATTTTAATGACAACTTTAATGAGCAAACTCATTAATTAAAGTTTAAGCCTCCAAGCTGAAATGCAATACCAAAGTCCGGACTTTGTCGAAGATTACTTGACCAAAATGTCAACTAATTTGGTTGAAAAATGAGAGCGTGACAGTGCCGCCTCAACTTTCACGAAACGCCGGATATGACGTCATGAAAGACATTTATTAAAAAAAATGAAAAAAAACGTCTGGGGATATCATACCCCAGGAACTCTCATGTAAAATTTCATAAAGATCGGTCTAGTAGTTTACTCTGAATCGCTCTACACACACACACACAAACATATACACACACACACACACACACACACACACACACACACACACACACACACAGACACACACACATACACCACCACGACCCTCGTCTCGATTCCCCCCTCTACGTTAAAACATTTAGTCAAAACTTGACTAAATGTAAAAAGCAAATGCATGCAGCACGGAACGAAAAAGGTAAGAGCAGAAGATGGAGGAGAAACAAGAAAGGTTAGACACTCTAGGAACAGTAAGGAATGACAGGGGAGATAATAGGTTAGAGGATGTCAGGAGCCAACACACACACACACTGACTGTATTACACATTCATAAGGGTAATACACTGGGCGAAAAGTCACGTTTTGGCACTATAACGTGGCATATAACATGAAACATGAAGTTAATCAACTGAATTTTGTGGCATTATACCTGTGCGATTCACATCAAGTTAGAAAAACTGCCGTAACGCAATAAAATCCCTGGGATTTTAGCGCGGTGCAAAACACAGTAAAACATCGAGTTTTGGTGTCTGCGTTTTGGACGTTTTCGCTACATTAACGCACGGCGATTCACGTCGTGTTAAACGCGTTTCAGCAGTGCGCAAAACACCACGAAACCTGTGGAGTTACGATAAGTTTTTCTGGTTTCTAAAACTTGATGTTAGAGTGTTGTTTTGATGGATTATTCTGCGTTTTCATCAGCCTGGTGCCGAACCTGCAGAATCAGACGATTATCGGCTCCCTCTCTCTGCATTTTTCATTTAAGCAATGTATTGTATGTAAATTGATGATATGTTCTTACTTTCATTTCTATTATAATCATGTAGCAGTAGTTTGTTTTCTTTACTTGCTTATTCTTTAGCAATTTTAGCCGGACTAGTCCCTCTTTAGGGCGAGGGCCAGATGTAAAAAAGCAGATCACTGCTTACTCTATTACCCTCGTAAAATAAAGAATTGTTCTTGTTCTTGTTCTTGTTCTCTAGTTTCTCTCTCAGCACGGTCACACACACACACACACACACACACACACACTGCACATACATCATACACACACACACCGTCACACACATTCACACTGTCACTGCACACGGTACACACACATGCACACACCGTCACATGCACACACACACACACACACACACACACTGTGACTGACACTGACTGACCGTCACACACACACACACACACACACACACACGGGCACACAGTGACACACATACACACCCCTTGAACTGACACACACACACGCACACACAACTGAACACACACACACTGATCATCAGTTTATAAATGTGAAAAAAAGTGCAGTGCACAAACATTTTTGGGGGTATCTCTTATTTTCTCTATACAGTCTAGGCGCGGTCGCAGCACGCGCCATCGCAGTGCTCGCACGTGCCAGAAGGAGGAGTGGTTTAGCTGGCCGTTTGTGCAGTAACCATGTCGGTATCAATTAAGCTCCACCGCCGCTTGCCTTTGGTCCCAGTGTGTTATTTTGACCTGCCATGCTGCGGTCAAGAACTTTCCCACCGTCGGTAGCAGACTATCAAGTTTCCAAACGCTGACAACTCCGAAGACTCTGGAGAGAATTTCTCTCTGTGTAGGGCTGCAGAGGTTTGGATGTCCAGATTTCCCTGTGTCACTGCTCAAACCAGGCCCGTTTTCTTTTAATTTTTTTTACTTCGAGCACAGAAAGACTGATCAAAGTTTACTCAGCTGAAAGGTTGAAAGATACAAATCTGACCAAGTGCAGGCTTTCTGAACTTTTTGAATCATTATGACTTATGCTCAGCAATAACAGACACACACACACACACACACACACACACACACACACACACACACACACACACACACACACACACACACACACACTCACATCTTACTAAATCTACTTCAATATTGAATTAGTTGACTTAAGTAACAGTTCAACACACACATATTATTTACATTATGTTTGCATTCTCCGACAAATATGTCTGTGCTCAATATTGAAGTAATTATGCTCTATTATCTCGACTCGGTTACCGTTTGGAAGATATTGCTCCCGTTCAAAATCCTAAACATTCCTTCACATTCTTTAACAGCATGGAGTCATACATTGATAGGGTAGGCGATCGTGGCAAAACAAAACAAGAAAAAAATCCCCAGCAAGCAAATTAAAACAAAACAAATCAAAACTGACATCGAAAAATGTGTTCACAGTGCTAGGAAAATGTGTTGACAGTTTTAAACTAAAAGTGAAGAAAAAAAAGAGAGAGAGAGAGAGAGAGACAGAGAGAGACAGAGAGAGACAGAGACAGACATACAGACAGACATACAGAGACAAAGAGAGAGAAAGAGACAGAGAGACAAAGAGAGAGAGAGAGACTGAGAGAGAGAGAGACAAACAGACAGGGAGAGAGACAGAGAGAAAGAGAGAGAGACTGAGAGAGAGAAAGGGAGAGAAAGCCGAGAGAGAGAGAGAGAGAGAGAGAGAGAGAGAGAGAGAGGGGGGAGACAGACAGAGCAAAACAAACGATATCGTTCTGGCATCATTGTAAACTGAGTTCAATTATTTTTTAAGAAAGAGGGAAACCCCTGCAGCTGCAGAGAGAGAGAGAGAGAGAGAGAGAGAGAGAGAGAGAGAGAGAGAGAGAGAGAGAGAGAGAGAGAGAGAGAGAGAGAGAGAGCGAGGGACAGAGAGAGACAGAAAGAGACATACACACACACACTCACCGTCACAGAGAGAGAGAGAGAGACAGAGAGAGAGAGAGAGAGAGAGAGAGAGAGAGAGAGAGAGAGAGAGGGACAGAGAGAGACAGAAAGAGACATACACACACACACTCACCGTCACAGAGAGAGAGACAGAGAGAGAGAGAGACAGAGAGAGAGAGAGAGAGAGAGAGAGAGAGAGAGAGAGAGAGAGAGAGAGGGAGAGAGAGAGACAGAGAAAGAGAGAAAGAGAGAGGGGGGGGGGAGAGACAGACAGCAAAACAAGTGAGAAATCAAACATGGTGAAAAGTCAATAGACTTAAGGAGCTTTACGTAAATCCTGTGCAAGCATGAACTAAAAATGGAAAACATGATATCCATCCACTTCTAAATCACAATAAACTGTCAAGGAAATGAAGACATGTTTAAAAACAACAACACACCAGTGCAAACAAAACACATAAAACACCTGAACTCACACACCAACCCAAAACAAATGGCTAACCCCTCGCGGGTTAGGGGGAGTCCCATATTGGTTGGGACTAGAAAGAATTTACCCGATGCTACCCAGCATGTCGTAAGAGGCGACTAACGGTTCTGTTTCTTCTCTTCTTTTGTCTTATTTCTGCCTTACCAGTCCTTTCACCTATATTTCCTTCCAAGAAAACTCTCCCTACTATTCCCTGCAATTTTCCAATTCTTTTCTTGTCTTATTTCTACCTGACTGGATCCATCACCTTTATTTCACTTACCAAAAGTCTTCTTTTCCACATCCTTATTTCTCTGCACCCCGCATGTCGTATGAGGCGACTAACGGATTCTGTTTCTCCTTTTACCCTTGTTAAGTGGTTCTTGTATAGAATATAGTCAATGTTTGTAAAGATTTTAGTCAAGCAGTATGTAAGAAATGTTTAGTCCTTTGTACTGGAAACTTGCATTCTCCCAGTAAGGTCATATATTGTACTACGTTGCAAGCCCCTGGAGCAATTTTTTGATTAGTGCTTTTGTGAACAAGAAACACTTAACAAGTGGCTCTATCCCATCTCCCCCCCCCTTTCCCCTATCCCATCTCCCCCCTTTCCCTCGTCGCGATATAACCTTCGTGGTTGAAAACGACGTTAAACACCAAATAAAGAAAGAAACAAATGGCTAACTCAGTATCGATACAGGCGGCTCCAAACCACCAGGCCAGAAACCTCATCAAAACCAAGCTGTCTCAATGCAGCAACTCAAGTCGCGTAACAACACAACTTTCAAAACGTCAGCATTTTAAAATGAAATTTAAAGGCACAGTGCAGCTCACAGCCTTCGTTTTGCGTTTTTGTTGCAGCTGAGTGCATTTACAGTTCAAAAATCCTCCTATGGTAGTAAAACAAACCCAAGGGATCTCTGGGCTGCCTACTGCATTTGCCGGGTTTGGCAGACCCTTGATTTTTACACCCACCTGCCTGAGGTATGACTAAAAGCCCCAGGGGCTCCGTGCACTTGGATTTGACAAGTTCAGTACCTTTAATAATGATTGTAACAAAGGTATGTTTCTGAACATTGAACAAGAGCAAGAGATACAGAGTAATCCTACATACAATGGGACGCATGTTTGTAAACATAGTTAAACAAAAAAATACAAATCACAAAAGCCATTATCAGCGTTTACCTTATGCATATCATGAAAGTAAACATACTAACAAATAATGACACTTTCCGGAATGTAATACTGAATTTGGTCTTTTGTGTACATAGCGAAGATGATAACCGTTCAAAGCTCATCAAAATGATCAAACCAATGACAGACAGAAAAATGGTATGTACAAAATCAGACGCCAAAACAGCAATGGCCCAGCGGCAAAATGTGTCCCAAGTGGAAAAAGCAAACCCACCCAGACATGAAATTGTTATCAAACAAAAAGTATTTACATTACACAATTGTTCACAAACTGAAATAAGGCACACTCACAATTCCAGTAGTGACATGAACAGTGGGAATAATTATGTTGTATTCCCAATACTAATTCAGCCCCACCCCACCCCACCAATTATCTTGACACCCAAGTCAGGACTCCACCAAAATTCGGCTTTCCGTTCATGCTGCTGCTGATTTCGTGTGTGTATCTGCATGTATCGCATTTACTGAAAAGTTGCTGAGATGTATGATTTCTCATTTACACCCAGTGTGTAAGGAAAACATTGAATACATTGACCTTTTTCACGACAGACAGATAACTACAGCCTTTACTTGTATGTAGATTGATGTTTTCCCTTTTTATATTCCTTTTAAAATTGATAAATATTTTTAAACCCTTCTCGGAACAGCTTTCGCAATTCATGTCCCCCCACAGGCGCCGGACTATTCTGAATAACAGCGACTGCTCAAAGACCAACAGCAGACAATGATGAACTCGAACTGCCTGGAATCTGTGTTGCCTGTATCAATGCAACTCGCCTGCATGATCACATTTCTGTATTTGTCATGTACATTCTTACAACCCCGGATACAAAAACAAAAACAAAAACAGAAAATGACGTCACACCTTAAAAAAAACCATGGCTTTAATTTAAATGTAGCAGCATTAACACTAAATGTTTGTTATAATGGCTTATGCAGTAAAACTATTACATATCTGATTATTCTTGTTCACCTATTTCGTCTCTTCTACCCACAGAGATATAGAATACATTCTATATATCTCTATGCCTCTACCCCTGTGCGTGTGTATTGTATGTGCCTCTTGTTTTATTGTCTGGGCACAGGAGCGGCGCCTTCTGCTCTCAGTGTCAAGTTTCCATAGGCCGGCCGAGGGAAGTGTTTAACTGACCGTATCAAGCACTCGCTTTTCGTGCATTCCGAACGCGTGTACTGGAGTGACTGACAGGAGCTCAAGTTCTCCCTCCCTTAAAAATAAGGGAGTCTGCCGCGACCGCGCCTGAACTGTATAATTATGAGCCTTGTCACAGGACAGTGTACACGAGAGACTGCATTGCCCGTGCGTTGAGCAGAGAAAGTAGGTCATTCTCAGCTGACTATTTAGCGCGGTCAGATTTTAGTTTTCTTCTATATTCCTTTCCACTTTTGCTGGGGTACTGGCCGAGTTAATCGTTTTCCCATGTGTGTGGGACCTGTAAGGAATTCGAAGCGGCAACGGACCACAGATAGGCCTTTGTTCTACTCCCCCCCCCCCCTCCCCGAAACATCCGTCCGAGATGGTGGCTACTGACTGGACTTGCAACTTTCTCAACTTGTACAGTACGAACTGCAGTGACTCGAATTTGAGTTTTGGGATTTCTCTTGCTCTACCTTTTCTGATAATGTTTTACTTAGCTCGTGTTTAGATGCAATACATACTGTCTCTTTACATTTAGTCAAGTTTTGACTAAATGTTTTAACATAGAGGGGGAATCGAGACGAGTGTCGTGGTGTGTGTGTGTGTGTGTGTGTGTGTGTGTGTGTGAACTCAGAACTCAGAACTCATTTAATTGTCATAAAAACACAGTAAAGGGTTTATCAGACACGAAGTGGATATTTGTAAAGACAAGAAGAAATATCGTCCATGGAGCAGTGATTACAACATTGTTATGTATCTGTAGTTATGTCATTATTGCGTATAATCATGCAGTTGTATACAAATTCAGCAAGTTGTTGCTGTGTGCGTGTGCATGTGTGTGTGTGTAGAGCGATTCAGACCAAACTACTGAACCGATCTTTATGAAATTTTACATGAGAGTTCCTGGGTATGATATCCCCGGACGTTTTGTTTTTTTCGATAAATACCTTTGATGACGTCATATCCGGCTTTTTGTAAAAGTTGAGGCGGCACTGTCACACCCTCATTTTTCAATCAAATTAATTGAAATTTTAGTCAAGCAATCTTCGACAAAGGCCGGCCTTCGGTATTGCATTTCAGCTTGGTGGCTTGAAAATTAATTATTGACTTTGGCCATTAAAAATCTGAAAATTGTAAAAAAAATAATTGTTTTATAAAACGATCCAAATTTACGTTCATCTTATTCTTCATCATTGTCTGATTCAAAAAAAACATATATAAATATGTTATATTTGGATTAAAAACAAGCTCTGAAAATTAAAAATATAAAAATTATGATCAAAATTACATTTTTTAAATCATCTTTCATCTTATTCCTTGTCGGTTCCTGATTCCAAAAACATAGAGATATGATATGTGTGGATTAAAAACACGCTCAGAAAGTTAAAACGAAGAGAGGTGCAGAAAAGCGTGCTATCCTTCTTAGCGCAACTACTACCCCGCTCTTCTTGTCAATTCCACTGCCTTTGCCACGAGCGGTGGACTGACGACGTACGATGCTACGAATATACGGTCTTGCTGAAAAATTGCATTGCGTTCAGTTTCATTCTGTGAGTTCGACAGCTTGACTAAATGTTGTATTTTCGCCATACGCGACTTGTTTTGTTTTAGGATCGATTTTGATAATGATTGAGAAAGGAGAATAGCCGGTGTTAGTTTTACAGTCGGTTTTATGAAGTTTGAGTAAAGAAGTGCGTGGTTTTTACCCTCCTTTTCGTTTTCCTTCCCCTTCTTTAGTTTGCTATTATTGTGCTATATTTTCCTGCTTCTACACACACACACACACACACACACACACACACACACTGACACACACACACACACACACACACACACACACACACACACACACACAAATCGAATCTAAAACTAAAGAGCCGAAATGGCTGCACTCTAACTCATCTTTGATCTCCCAAAAAACAAATCAATCAATCATTCACACATGGATCAGAGGCAGTGATATGGCTGACAGAGAAGCAAAAGAGGCTGTTACAGATCAAGCAGCATTTCATGACATAAAATTAACTAAGACGGGAGCAAAACACAAAATGGCCAAAGTTATCTGGCGTCACTGGGAAACCGGGCAGAATTAAAAATAGAAGGCAATGCTCATGGTTGGCTTATTCTGCCCCGACAAACAAAACAAAACAGGCCTTCACTCCCCACCTCCCTCCTTTAAATTACGTCGCAGCAATCGCACGGATGGATGCGCTCACAAGTGCTTTCCCCGTCTCTGTGAATGTGAAAAGTTTATATCTTTTTTACACCTCTTTGACCGCTGCCAATCACTCCAACAAGACTTCCGCAACCTACACACCACAGGAGCTCCTGTGCTACACACCCTTGTCAACGAACACAAACTGAAACCCCATGAGGTTTTTTTTTTTAGATAAACATTGCACGCTTCAATGGAAGCTAGCATACACCCTGTGTCTCTCAATATATAAGGCTGAAATAGGATATCTGTTTTAAAAACCCTGATCTCTGTTCCTCCTTCCCACCCCTCAATACTCTCTCACGCCGAGCTTTTTCTTCTTCATTGTATTATTTTTCCAGTTATGTATTTACTTACCTATTCAGCCACAAATATAACAATATTCCACATAAAAAAAAATAAAAAAAATAAGCCTACAAAACCGCTCCAGTCCAACCATATTCCGCGTACACAATCTTCACTTCCATCCCCATTTTGAAACATCGCAACAGACTTCCAGATATGATTATAACACGACCATATGTGTTCTCTGGTTGCATGTTTGTTCAGTGTCTTGTCCCCACATAAAGCATATTAACTCTACCTGTCCTAAAGCCAGTTGCAGTTCTAAGAGGACGTTAAAACTAGTTATCATCACACACACACACACACACACACACACACACACACACACACACACACACACACACACACACACACACACACACACACACATATATATATATATGAAAAATCCCATGTATGTTTTATGATTGTTGTTTTGGTCTGAATACAATTTGGAATCTTACTACACTCATAGACCTATATTAATACAGGTCCCTGCTACAGTACTCTTGTTGATTTTACATTTAAGTTGTTGTCAGAAGTATTTTGTTCGTCGGTTCGTGTCTGGTGCGTGTGGTTTGAATGCCGCCCTGACAAAATTAATGTCTTTTAAAAACACATTCACGGTAACATCTTCGACGCAGACACAGACAGTTAGGAAGGGCTCCTAATATGGACCACTTTTTGTTTCATGCTGATAACTAGCTTGTTTTCTTGCGAAGAAGTTTCATTTTGTGTTTGGTAGTCCTTCTCTCTTAGGTTGGCCGTTAGGCCTAATTAGAGTGAAATAGCTTTGATAGACATTCAGCAAAAATTAAATACATACAAAATCACAAATGGTACATATTAGGAGCCTGGGCGCCTAATATGGACCAGTGAAGCGGCCTTCACGAATCACTGTAAAAAAAAAAAAGCCCCCTATACTTCAAAATAGCATGATACAACTTAGTGTACAAGTCAGACTAATTCAAATATGCTTTAGATTGATCTGTTTCGGGTTGATGAGAGCATTATTTGAAGAACACCAGGAAACTAAAGAAGCTTATCAAAAACAGAGTGAAAATAAGTAAAATTATCAACTTGCACGAAAAGAAGACTTTTTGTTATTTTTTTTTTAAACTGATCTCGAGGGCTAGTAATAGGTTATTTCCAGCAAGCTTCTTAATGAATTAATGAAAAAAGCCTTTAGCTTCTTTTTCTTCGATTTGTTGAAGGTGGTCCATATTTTAGGGGACTCGCACATACTTTGAGATTTTGCTATTGATTTTTTGTTTGAAGTAGAAACTTGGGGTCAACACTGCTAAAATGTAACAAATGCGGCCTTAGCTGTCATAGCAATTTTTGTGTGAAAGCTTTGGCTGTGAACAGAAACGAGTCCGTTTTAGGCAGCACATTTAGAGTGAACGCTGCCAAAAGTGAAAAAAAGAGAAAAAGCCTAACAGTTTTGAGATTTGTGTTTCTGCAACTGTTTTGACATGTGCAAGTTATCCAGAGAGGGTGAATACAGCGATGACTTTGTCCGCACGTCGCTGGGCATATCAGCGCAGTTCAACGTTGCCAGAGACCAAAGAAGCGCTTTACTCAGGTCGCAGCGCGCGTCGGCTCACTGGAGGAATGTTTGAAAACTATCTGTGCTCGACTGCCAGCAGACCACAGGCACATTACACCCACTAAAGTTTGGACTTGTACTGGCAGAGAGCGAATGCAAATTCTTGTAGGCATACACAGACGCAACATAGCATATACAGACAATAACACCCACAACACTTCAACAGCATATGAAAGGAATAACAAGTCGCGTAAGGCGAAAATACAACATTTAGTCAAGTAGCTGTCGAACTCACAGAATGAACGCAATGCCATTTTTCAGCAAGACCGTATACTCGTAGCATCGTCAGTCCACCTCTCATGGCAAAGGCAGTGAAATTGACAAGAAGAGCGGGGTAGAAGTTGCGCTAAGAAGGATAGCACGCTTTTCTGTACCTCTCTTTGTTTTAAGTTTCTGAGCGTGATTTTAATCCAAACATATCATATCTATATGTTTTTGGAATCAGGAACCGACAAGGAATAAGATGAAAGTGTTGTTAAATTGATTTCGACAATTTAATTTTGATAATAATTTTTATATATTTAATTTTCAGAGCTTGATTTTAATCCGAATATAACATATTTATATGTTTTTGGAATCAGAAAATGATGGAAAATAACATGAACGTAAATTTGGATCGTTTTATACATTTTTATTTTTTTTTACAATTTTCAGATTTTTAATGACCAAAGTCATTAATCAATTTTTAAGCCACCAAGCTGAAATGCAATACCGAAGTCCGGGCTTCGTCGAAGATTACTTGACCAAAATTTCAACCAATTTGGTTGAAAAATGAGAGCGTGACAGTGCCGCCTCAACTTTCACGAAAAGCCGGATATGACGTCATAAAAGACATTTATCAAAAAAATGAAAAAAAACGTATGGGGATTTCATACCCAGGAACTCTCATGTCAAATTTCATAAAGATCGGTCCAGTAGTTTAGTCTGAATCACTCTACACACACACACAGACAGACACACACACACACACACACACACACACACACACACACACACACACACACACACACACGCACGCACGCACATACACCACGACCCTCGTCTCGATTCCCCCTCTACGTTAAAACATTTAGTCAAAACTTGACTAAATGTAAAAATAAATCCGCAAATCGCGCACAATACACCAGTTAGAAAAACAAGGAGTACCAAAGCGGCGTGCAGAAACTAAACTGACTCAGAGACTGAAAAGAAACATTTATCACACGATGTGGATAGCAAACATTAAAATAAAACAGATAAGTCAAGCAAAAAATAAACACAAATATCGAAAACACAATAAACAAAGGTAAAGAAAACAAGTCGCGTAAGGCGAAAATACAACATTAATTTTAGTCAAGTAGCTGTCGAACTCACAGAATGAAACTGAACGCAATGCAACGCAGCAAGACCGCATTCTCGTAGCATCGTCAGTCACCCGCTCACGGCAAAGACAGTGAAATTGACAAGAAGAGCGGGGTAGCAGTTGCGCTCAGAAGGATAGCACGCTTTTCTGTACCTCTCTTTGTTTTAACTTTCTGAGCGTGTTTTTAATCCAAACATATCATATCTATATGTTTTTGGAATCAGGAACCGACAAGGAATAAGATGAAAGTGTTTTTAAATTGATTTCGAAAATGTAATTTTCATATTAATTTTTATATATTTAATTTTCAGAGCTTGTTTTTAATCCAAATATAACATATTTATATGTTTTTGGAATCAGCAAATGATGGAGAATAAGATGAATGTAAATTTGGATCGTTTTTAAAAAAAAATATTTTTTTTACAATTTTCAGATTTTTAATGACCAAAGTCATTAATTAATTTTTAAGCCACCAAGCTGAAATGCAATACCGAAGTCCGGGCTTCGTCGAACATTACTTGATCAAAATTTCAACCAATTTGGTTGAAAAATGAGGGCGTGACAGTGCCGCCTCAACTTTCACGAAAAGCCGGATATGACGTCATCAAAGACATTTATCAAAAAAATGAATAACGTATGGGGATATCATACCCAGGAACTCTCATGTCAAATTTCATAAAGATCGGTCCAGTAGTTTAGTCTGAATCGCTCTACACACACACACAGACAGACACACACACACACACACACACACACACACGCACATACACCACGACCCTCGTCTCGATTCCCCCCTCTACGTTAAAACATTTAGTCAAAACTTGACTAAATGTAACAAAAAGAGATGCTTGCCGACAGTCAGTGTGTGAGTGCGTGGTTTGTGCGTCAGCGGGGTGTGTGTGTGTGTGTGTGTGTGCGCGCGTGCATGCGTGCGTAGGCTACGTTCTTGCGTGTGTGCGTTCGAATGAGAAAGAAGAGAGAGAGAGGATTGAAGAATGAGGTCACGCTCTCTGTCACATGAATACATATACACACACTGAAGGCTACCTCGGACACGAACACTTGCCAACAACTGTGGTTGGACATGCTTTTAAAATGGAATATTTTTTCGACATGATTTCTGGACATACGAATCCCGCTGTGTTGCCTACTGATGTTGCGAATGATGAAGGTTTTGAGTTGACTGACCTTGAGGATGTATTGCATCAGGCGTTTATCGTCTCAAATTATATCCTTGCTACTTTTCAGGACGGTCAACTAATAATAATAATAATACGAATATTTATAACGCGCACATATCTCACCAACAGGCGACTCAAGGCGCACATACACTCATTCACACACACGGAGACTTAAAGTCACTAGCACACACACACCATCAACCATTAAAATATGTACAGTTATTCAGGGTGGGATGGGGTGGGCAGTGTAGAATGCATGGATTATTTGGAAAAAAGGAATGTCTTGAGTGCAGATTTGAATGATTCGAGGGACTGTTGTTGACGGAGGGGGAGAGGTAGTGTGTTCCATTGGCTAGGTGCTTGGAAAGAAAATGAGCATTCATGGTAACTTGGATAGTCAAAGTTTTTATTTGTTTGATTCCCATCAAAGAAACAGAAATGGTAACCATTCTTCAAATGGCGCTGCAGTTTTGATGTCATCAAGTTAATTCCTTTGCAGAATTGATTGATTTTCTCAAAAGCCATTATCAATGTGTTTATCAATTAACACCTGTTCATTTCTGTCCAACTGCAATGCAAACTCAATGTGGAGGAAACAAGGATTCATTACAAACAAGTCATCCCTGTACATCAACAGATTTATGTACCTCAATCAATACTGCTGGTATGAGTGACAGGAATCTAAAAGAAACAAGTCGCGTAAGGCGAAAATACAATATTTAGTCAAGTAGCTGTCGAACTCACAGAATGAAAGTGAACGCAACGCAACGCAGCAAGACCGTATACTCGTAGCATCGTCACTCCACCGCCCGTGGCAAAGGCAGTGCACGTGGAATTGACAAGAAGAGCGGGGTATTCGTTGCGCTGAGAAGGATAGCACGCTTTTCTGTACCTCTCTTCGTTTTAACTTTCTGAGCGTGTTTTTAATCCAAACATATCATATCTATATATTTTTGGAATCAGGAACCGACAAGGAATAAGATGAAAGTGTTTTTAAATTGATTTCGAAAAAAAAAATTTGATAATAATTTTTATATATTTAATTTTCAGAGCTTGTTTTTAATCCGAATATAACATATTTATATGTTTTTGGAATCAGCAAATGATGGAGAATAAGATAAATGTAAATTTGGATCGTTTTATAAATTTTTATTTTTTTTTTACAATTTTCAGATTTTTAATGACCAAAGTCATTAATTAATTTTTAAGCCACCAAGCTGAAATGCAATACCGAACCCCGGGCTTCGTCGAAGAGTACTTGACCAAAATTTCAACCAATTTGGTTGAAAAATGAGGGCGTGACAGTGCCGCCTCAACTTTCACGAAAAGCCGGATATGACGTCATCAAAGACATTTATCAAAAAAATGAAAAAAACGTTCGGGGATTTCATACCCAGGAACTCTCATGTCAAATTTCATAAAGATCGGTCCAGTAGTTTAGTCTGAATCGCTCTACACACACACACACACACACACACGCACACACACACACACACACGCACGCACATACACCACGACCCTCGTTTCGATTCCCCCTCGATGTTAAAATATTTAGTCAAAACTTGACTAAATATAAAAACAACCAAACGCAAATGTACTACTACTTCTACGACTCGTTTGAATGTAAAACAGAAATGTAACACTGTCTGTGACAATGACGGTTCTACGACTCGTTTGAATGACGGTATAGATCGAACCTTAACCCACAACTACGAAAATTTGTGTCAGACTTTTTTGAACAGGAAAATATGCCTCTGTTCAACAGTAACCAACACATGGAAGATGTTTTTGAAACTTACAGAAATGTAACACTAGCCTATCTGTGACAATGTTGCTTTTGAATTGAACCCACATTTGTTGAACAGGAGAGAATGTTCCTGTTCAACAGTGCCCAAAACACTGAATCTGACGTTTTTGAATCTTTTCTGTCATCTAACTGAATCTGACGTTTTTGAATCTTTTCTGTCATCTAACCCAATTGCTCATGACTTCATCGATCTTGAACATGCCTACTTTTCAAAGAAAGACAGACAAAGCGAAATCTGCATGTTAGCCATCTGCCTGAAATGGTCAATGCACTTTTGTAAAATTGTCACAGCTGTTATATGCACTTTTGTGAAATGGTCAGTGCTGTTGTGCACTTATGCAAAACTTGGTGCTGTGCTGTTAACATTTGAACAAAATGCATTTTGTTCAAATGTTTAGTGCAACTTGCTACTATATAATCGCTGTATGCGCTTTGTGGTAATAATGCACTTTTGTCAAAAGTTTGCGCTAAATGTTGGCACTATGCATCATTGTTGGAGCACCCTCCTGTAGTAGATGCACCATGCATAAAAATGTACTGTGAAATGTTTCGTGTAAATTATTGTCACAATAATGTATTTGTTCTGTGCTAATAATGCACGGTTGTGAAATGTCCGTACACATTTTGTGGCACTATGTAATTGTTAGTGCATCCTCCTGCGGATGCTTCGTGCTAAAATTGCACTTCCATTAAAATATTGTACGCTCATGTCAACTGGTACTATATTTTCAATTGTTTCTCTGTCAATTTCAGATGTTTGTTTCCAATTACTTCAGTATCTCCCTGTTGCAATTCCAGGTGATTCATTATGCATGTGCCAATCAGTTTGAGGTGTTTAATTCTGATTCCTGTATTTACAGTGTAAAATTAAAACTATTGTTTTCAAACATTCCTATGACACCTGGTAATGGTTCTGTGTTTTTTTGTAATTTGTATTTTGTTTTTCTGCAATAAATATTTGAAATGGATCTGAGACTGACTTACTACTTTTAGCACTCTTTTTCACCACATTCCCACGTACAGATATTGCAATATCAACTCTTCCTTTCTACCTGTTTCAAACAAGCTCTATTTTTTAATTAAAAAGTTTTTTTTTCTTGTGGCTGTTTGATCAATTATGGCAAGCATTGACTGAAATAAACAATTTATATATATCCAGCACAACATGCAATTCATTAACTTTTGACCCTAACCTTTAACACTTCCCAAAATAAATCTTTGGTGGACATTGCATCGACGCTGTTCATTTTGAATGAACATTTTTCTTGTTAGATCAGTGGTCTATGCCGGCGCATAGTTGTGTATTGACTGGATCAATCGCCAACTCGCTGCGCTCGCGGTAAGTGCTGACAACCGGAAGAAAGCTGCATTCCGAAAAAAGTCACTTCCGTTTCGCCATTTTTCGATGATGCCAGAGAAGTGAACCATGATTTCAAGATGCCCGGTGCAAATTGTTGTATGCCTGGATGCAGCGTGAGCTCACTAAGATCTTCAACGCTTATAACTTTCCATGGTATACCAAACGGAAAAGCGGATGCCGAAT
Organism: Littorina saxatilis; assembly: GCF_037325665.1. Lineage (NCBI taxonomy): Eukaryota > Metazoa > Mollusca > Gastropoda > Littorinimorpha > Littorinidae > Littorina > Littorina saxatilis. Next base: position 72,565 of record NW_027125811.1, read on the forward strand.
GGAGAGCTGCTCTTCCACAAAATCAACCGTGCTGACAAGCTTTTCAACCCGAAGAATGCGAGGATGTTCCCGACATTTCAAAGAAACATGCTTCAAATACGGTACGTAAAAAAACTAGTAATATAGCGAAAATAAGCTTTCATCTGATTGTCTGTGCTGTGTTGTTTTGCTTGTAATGCTTCAAGTGACGAAGCTCTAGTAGTATCAATCAATCAGTATGAGGCTTAGTACTTGTAGTAACTAGTACTTTTACAGCTCGCAGACAAAAAATAACACAATCGTATTCTGAATCATACATTGACAAAGGCGTAATTCTGAGCTATAATTATTAGGTAATGGGGAAAAAACCACTCTTTGTTCTTGTGATAATGTGTTTTTGAATATATTCTAGTAAACTTCTGGGTTAGAACTTAGATTTCTTTTGTTGTTTTACTCGGTCACTGAGTCAGTCTTGTTCATTCTTGACAGATTTGCAGTAGTGTGTTTTACTAATTCTTGTTTCTATTTCAATAGATCTAAATGTATAGGTCTGTTTAGTTAATTTAACTTATAATTTCGACTCAGCATTTTGAACATTTTCTTTGCATGTTTTTTTGCTGGGCCTACAGGCAAGCGAGCACTCATTCCAGGAAGTCTGCCAACCAACCATGTGCTACAGAAGTCAGTAGAAACACCAAAGACTCCAGCCAGGAAACCCCCAGTGAGTAAAAATTGCTGTTATTTGCCCAGTATAGTATGCTATTAGTGATACTGATAGTGATAATATGCTACTTGTAACTCTTTTGTGAGTACCGGTACATGTATACTGGGTGTTTTCTCAGTTTTTGTCCGCTGTCAGTGTGAGATTTATATTGTGGTATAACCTGCAGGGGTCGACACTAACTTATTTGGCCTGGGGCCACACTGGCCCCAGAGATGGAAATTGCTGGGGCGGAAAAAAAAAAATCTGGGGCCCACTCTCAGTATTCACGTGCGGCAATGCATTGTCTGTTTTTCTTCATCGTACTGAAGCCAGGGAAATTCTTTCAACCATTTGACATTGAAATTACGACAGCGCTTCGCGCTTTTGGCTGCATCGGTCTCCTTTTTTCGTTTCTCTCCACCCTGTTCTTCATCTTCATTTCCATGTCTTTTTACACCAGGGATGTGTCGCCACATTTTGCGTTTGGCATTTGAAGGCGATACTTATCTCTCACGCTAAAGAGCGCAATCTGGGAGTTATTTCCCTTACGACATTGTCCTTCGACGATTTGAATGTTTTTTTTCTTGACTGCGGCATTGATCGTAACGCAAATTTCAGTGATGACTTTGACTGGCGATTTTTAGTGATTGGCTCTGCTGGCATTAGAATTTTCGGTTTGTCATTGTTGGAATTTTTCCTGGGGCGGAGTGGGCCCCAAGCTTCGGCAATGTTTGGGGCGGAACACAAAACTCTGGGGCGTTCCGGCCCCCGCTAGTGTCGAACCCTGACCTGTTTTTCTAGTTTCATGGTTTAGCCACGACTCACTTTGAATGAGGGTCATCTGCCAGGCATTTAGCTGATTATCTGATAAGTGATATTTTTTAATTTGCTATTTATAAATTACAGTTATAGTAAACTAACACTGTCGCACAAAGTATGTGACTTTAAAAAAAGATTTGTTTGAAATCATGTGAGCTCTGTCCACTAGATGATGGAGAAGGGAATTTTTCCAGTTGAGTCTGCAACATGGATTTTTTCTCTCTCGGATAACAAATACAGTATGGTAGGAAAAATTTAGGGTTGGTGTGGCGATAACTTCTTCTTCTGCGTTCGTGGGCTGAAACTCCCATGTACACTCGTGTTTTTACGTGTATGACCGTTTTTACCCCGCCATTTAGGCAGCCACACGCCGCTTTCGGAGGAAGCATGCTGGGTATTTTCGTGTTTCCATAACCCACCGAACTCTGACATGGATTACAGGATCTTTTCCTGTGCGCACTTGGTCTTATGGTTGCGTGTACAGTAGTACCTGCCATATCCGGTCACCCATTAGTCATTGCAAAGGTGACCGCAAATATCAGGTGGCCGTTCATTACAGGCCCCCTCCTCCTCCAAAAAAACCCAAAAAACACGATCAAGTTTTCATGAAGAAAAGAAAGCGATCATCCACGAGCCGCCGATTCATTGTCTCTGTTAGTTTTGCTTTCGTTTATACATCTTAATTATTTGCGTGTTTAACTCGATCGTCCTGGCTAAGCTATTGTTTCGTATGTTTCTATGTGTGTTGTTTGGATTATTATATATGTATTTGAGTGTCAGATAAACAAGTGTTTCAAACTCACATCAGCTGTGATCGATCCGGAAGTGACTGCCGTAAATGTACATGTATGCGCATGTCTGTATTTACAGTTTGCGCATGCGTAAGTATTCATGTCGTCTGCTCGTGCTGTGCCGTCTGTGCACACAACACACACACACACACACACACACACACACACACACACACACACACCACAGGCGCTCGCCCGCGAAAGTGACAAGTGGCCGTTAAGTGGCCGCTCCTGTCGAGTAAGAGGGGCACCTTAGGGCAAAAATCAGTGACCGTTGACCGCGTCAGACAGGTTAACGGCCATTAAGAGTCAATTATAGAAGGAAAACTCATTAGTCATGGGAAAGCTGGCCGCTCCGGGTAGGTTCACGCCCACGAAAGGGCTGGAAATGGAAGGGACTACTGTACACACGAAGGGGGATAAGTCACTAGCAGGTCTGCACACAAGTTGACCTGGGAGATCGGAAAAATCTCCACTCTTAACCCACCAGGCGGCCGCAGCCGGGATTCGAACCCTCGACCTTCCGATTACGAGGCCGACGTCTTACCACCCCGCCACAGCGCCCGTCGTGTGGCGATAACAATAAAGATATGTCATAGTGACTTGACTAATTGATTTGAATTCTGCTGCAGGTCAGTCGCCCCCCACCTCCTGCTCCTGACCTGGTTGCCTACTACAACTTCGAGGAAATACGACAGGACACCCTTCAGCTTGCTGCACCATGGTGTCTCTTGGAGAACAGCAAGGAACAGATACAGGTGGGAATAACCGAAGCCAGCCAAGTGAAACTGTTGTCCTCTACGTTATGATTACGTACTCCAGCAGACATCAACTTGTGGTCGACGTGCGTGGGTTTTGCTCAAAATACGTAAGTATTCGTCAGTGTTTGGCTTCTCGAATTAAGTTTCAACTTAATCTCTGTCTCGAACCACAGGCGGAAGGTATCGTTCACTGGACCACTACTTACATAGAAAGACTATACTGAACGAATCGTCGGTAAGCTTACCACACTGTCATACTGTCATACTCATAGTGATATCACTGATACATTTGTACAGGTATTAAAACATGGCTGTTTGCTGAAAAAATCGTTGTGAAAAATTGTAATGTCTCTGAAGTTTGATTCAGTCCGTCATTCATTTTGATGGGAAGTCAACCCTTGGTGAGGCTAATACTAATATTGTTTTGATCTGTATTCTGCCAGTGCCATTGCCAACTGCCATTGTTGTTCTTGTGGAGTTCTAGAACAAGCTCTGGTTTGAATGACCAGCTAAAATTAATGCTAATAGTAAATAAGTACATTATTTTTGCATTAGCGGGGTATACAAAATATTTTATTAAAAAAATACCGCATGGTTTTGCTTGATCAAATCATTTATCAGCTAACAATATGCTTTTATTTCAGTTGGACCTGACTTGAGCATGATTCCGTTGTCTCCGCAACAACAGCTTGATTGAGATACAGGCATGTCCAGTTTTCAGCAAGTGCAGGCTGAGTGTGAAGATCTGATTGCTGATCTAGACACAACATAAGCTGCTTGACACTATTCCAAGGTAAGCGAGAAGCTTTGAAAATAGTTACTTTAATTCAGTAATGCGTAATTATGTATGCAATACTCCTGCTGGTGAGTTCACTACAAACAGGTACTACATTAGAACTAGAAGAATAGGTTCCACAAGAACATTTCTGACTGTTGATGCCACTAAAACTCTCGTTACATCCTGCATTCTGTGTAGATTAGATTACAGCAAATCCCTTCTCATAGGCTGCCCTGACTCCACTCTCCAACCCTTGCAAAAAGTACAACACTCTGCAGCACTCCTCTCATGAAAGAACTTCACTGGCTTCCTGTGTCTCAACGTATTAGGTATAAAGCTGCCTGCTTCTGCTACAAGATCATCTCTGAATCGGCACCTGCCTATCTTTCGGAACTGGTCTCCCTCTACACTCCCTCTCGCACCCTTCATTCTTCTGCTGATGCTCGACTTCTCCGTCAAGGTTGCTTTAAACGCAAGGCTCATGGCTTCCGCACGTTTTCATATCATGGCCCTCAGTTATGGAATTCACTCCCCTTTCTATTACGTCACTCTCCATACATTTCATCTTTTAAGTCCAATTTGAAAACTCACTTGTTCCAACAACATTACGGATAGTTCCTTAGGCCAAACAAAAAAATAGTCTGTTTACGGTAACATCGGCCCAAAAAATAGGGTCGGTAGGTCGGGATTTTTTTTTTCTCCAAAAAACATCAAATTATTTTGCCAAAAAACAAACTTTGTTTTAAAATTTTGATTTTTTTTTTCTTTCCCCAAATGCCAAAAAAAAGTCTAGGGTCGCGCAAAAAAATAGGGTCGGTCGGGATACCGTAAACAGACTTCTTTTTTTTGGCCTTAGCATAGAGTCTGGGGATGTGAGATGTGCATGATGTGTTGTTTGAATCTGACAGTGATTGTATGAATTTTTTATACACGTATTGTTGTCACGCGCTTTGAACTTCTGATAAGGCGCTTTATAAATGCCCGTTATTATTATTATTATTATAAGTAGATACACACTTGTAAACTTATGTTAGTTTTCACACGTGAGCATGAAGTGCCTTTATGATG
>NW_027125812.1:0-10000 GCF_037325665.1 Littorina saxatilis
CCCCCCCCCCCCCCCCCCCCCCCCCCCCCCCCCCCCCCCCCCCCCCCCCCCCCCCCCGTGACTATTCTGAAGTTTAGTCCATTTTTTTTTTATTGGTACCTGACGTTTTCGTCGGATCAATTTTGGGGGTACCATCATTTGGAAGGAGGTCGCTTGCCCTCTGTAAAAGAAATCTTTGACCCTAAAAGTGTGCCAGCCGAATAGCCAAGTTGAGTAGCTTTCATAGCAAGGGAAAGTTTGAATGAAATAACATGGGAATGGACGTTTTACGAAAACGAGTGCAATGATGTTGTTGCCGAGTTTAGATTATTATTGCAACAAACGTCTTTTTGAATGGTGTGGAGAACGGAGGCATTAAATAGGTTAGATTCTTAGCTTGATGGTGTATTTCGCTGTGGTTTAGATTTGTTTTTGTACACAGTTAAACAGTTAAACAACTTCTCCCCGAAAATAACTGAAAAATAACCAACAAAATAACGCATGAAAAATTTGTTTTTCATCACGCCAAGGGCAAATGTTAACTAATAAATGAAAAATTCAATGACTATTCAGAGTGAGAAAATATGTCTTCAAAGAACGGGAATCATTCTTTGCTTTAAAAATTCAAACAAAAAAAGAAACAGTCAAGAACGCAAACAAACAAACAAGCAAACAAACAAACAAACAAACAAAATAACAAACAAACGATCAAATGAACAAACAAACAAACAAAATAACAAACAAAATAACAAACAAACAAATTAACAAACAAACGATCAAATGAACAAACAAACAAACAAACAAACAAACAATGTTCGCAAAAACACAGGCATTATAAACAGACAAACAAACAAGCAAGCAGACAAACTGACAGGACCGGGCAGGCAACTAAGCAAGAAAGAAGCCAACAAAGAGACTTTTGGCGCGTCAAGAAAAGTCTGCACCAGTGCCAGATAAGCTTACCTGGATTATTAAGACAAGAAATCAAAACTACCAACAACAAAAAACACCGAACCATCTCATCCTCAGCTCTTCCTAGATCTTCCACATTAACCCAAATGCACTCAGAACGAAAATATCACACAGGACTTTTGTTTGTTTGTTTGTTTGTTTGCTTAACGCCCAGCCGACCACGAAGGGCCATATCAGGGCGGTGCTGCTTTGACATTTAACGTGCGCCACACACAAGACAGAAGTTGCAGCACAGGCTTCATGTCTCACCCAGTCACATTATTCTGACACCGGACCAACCAGTCCTAGCACTAACCCCATAATGCCAGACGCCAGGCGGAGCAGCCACTAGATTGCCAATTTTAAAGTCTTAGGTATGACCCGGCCGGGGTTCGAACCCACGACCTCCCGATCACGGGGCGGACGCCTTACCACTAGGCCAACCGTGCCGGTATATCACACAGGACTGGCTACTGGTCTTAATTGTCATCAATAGTTACGGTCGTTGTAGTTTCCTCCAATTCAAACCTGAACAGTTCGAACCTGCACCGGAATTCAACAACTGCACACCGGCGCGATATGATATTATAGGAGAAAAAAACACCAGTAATGAAAACAAAAACTATTTTTTATTTTTTTTTATTTTTAAATCCTCAAAATCTGAATCGTGGTTCTACGATTGGACGATGATGCGATAAGATTGAATAAAAAGAACACTCCCCCACCCCCTCTTAAAAAGGGGGTGAAAAGAGGACTGAAGTAATGAATGTTTCTTCTCTCCCTCGAAGAAGTCACTAGGTACGATGCGTGGTAAAAAAAAAAAAAAAATGCAATCAGCTGAGCATTTTCTTTCTTTTCTTTCAAATTCGCCGCCATAACCTTCGATTTTTCTTTTTTTGTGTGGACCTGTGACACATAACCAATCTCATCAACCAGTTTGGAAGGATACGATTTGTTCACGCAATAGCCCTCTATGGCAGACGTACGCGTTAATTACGAAGCCAGACGCGTATACTACGAAGAAGGTAGGGGGGAGGGGGGGTTGAGGAGGGATGAGAGAGACGCGATTTAGGGGGAAGAGAGGGGGGATGCCAGAGGATGAGGAGTCAAAATAAGAAGACAAAATGGACAGGAAAAAACGTAACATTTCTCTACAGGGGGGAAAGGGGGGAGGGGGGTTGAAGGGGGAGCAGGGCGAGGTATTAGAATAAGAAAATGTCCTTTCAGAAAGGCCAGTACCGGCGACGCGTTGCGAATCCACGCACCAAAAAGAAGTATAGTTCAGGGTCAGAAAAAAAGAAAGAAAAAAAAATCTAGCACGGTTGTCTTCTGACACAATCCATCGCTTCAACCGGCAGACGATTTCGCGCGGTAGCCCAGAACGAGGGCAGCTTCCGGTTTTCGAGGCGGGCAGAAGCCGAGACTGTCCTTATCTGCTCTCTGCGCATGACAGGAAATCGATACGACGTCACGGTTGCCTTGAATAGGCTGGCCACGCTTGATTGCCTTCCTATGCCGCTCGTGTTTTTCCTTGCGCGCCAAGCGTGCAATGTTTTAGTTGGGAAACAAGCAGAAGGGGGCGCGACTGACTGGAAGAGAGAGAGACTGAGACTGAGAGAGAGAGAGAGAGAGAGAGAGAGAGAGAGAGAGAGAGAGAGAGAGAGAGAGAAGAGAAAGAGAGAGAGAGAGCGAGAGAGAGAGAGAGTGAGAGAGAGAGGGAGAGAGAGCGAGAAAGAGAGAGAGGGAGAGAGAGAGGAGAGAGAGAGAGAGAGAGAGAGAGAGAGAGAGAGAGAATTGAATTGAATTGAATTGAATTGAACTTTATTTTACAAGGATTTAGATTTAAGGCTACGCCTTTTCTTACAATCTGTCCTTGGGACGCATAGACACACAATTATATAATTAAAAAAAATTAAAAATTACAGAGAGAGAGAGAGAGAGAGAGAGAGAGAGAGAGAGAGAGAGAGAGAGAGAGAGAGAGAGAGAGAGTGTCACGTTTCAATATATCACTTAAGGTGATTATGAACCGGTTAATTACTACTAATTAACTAACCACACCACGACCCACTCTCGCAGTCATACAATTAAATAGAGTCAACAAAAGTATAAGTTTCAGACGCCTGTTTATGTATAAACTCTCCACCTCCCTCGAGCCTTCACTCAAAATATGTTCCTTTTACGTTCTCAACACGTAAAAAACCAGTGTTCACTGACACAATGCCAGTAGTATGTAGAAAATTATAGGAACACGCTGAACCCGTGTAAATATAGTTAAATGTGAATGTTCTGTTCGAAAAGCTCTAGTTCGTGCAGGTGTCACACACCCCACGTTGTCACTACTCCAATGAAATCATAGATACGAAAAGACAACGGTGGTCAACGGGGTGCGTACGACATGGTGCACTTAGCTTTATCTCTGCTGCTGCTGCTTAGCCGGTATGCTGGTTAGTCGGTTCGCTGGTTAGCCGGTCCCCTGGTTAGCCGGTTCGCTGGTTAGCCGGTCCGCTGGTTAGCCGGTCTCCTGGTTAGCCGGTCTCCTGGTTAGCGTAGCCTCAACAGTTCCCGCCAGAGTCAGCCGTGCAGATGTTACAGGAACACGAAACGAACGAATCGGATCGAACGAATCGAATCGAGGGTTGCAAACAGAAAGCATCGGTGCACTAAACATGTCAGCTACCCCTCACCCACCACCTTAAAACATGTCATCTTTAAATATCTCATCGAGCACGTGGGCCTGCACAAAACGGACTTTTTACAACAACAAAACAGCCATTTTCCGTCCTTCTCTCCCTATCTGCAAAAACCATATACAGATTAGTATTTTAGCGTCACAGAGAGTTAATTATGCGCTAACCTGGAAAGAACAACAGAGAGTATTTCATTCCACAACACAGACTCATCAACAGCGTTAAATAATGATTTATTACCTCAAAAGCCTATGATTGTAACTCTCAATGGAAGCAAAGTCCGCCTCCTCCCTAGAACAGCCTCTGTTCGTCAACAGTGACCAAAAACCTCCAGAACCCCTTGTCGAATCCTTATGCGAAAGCCATCGCCGACGAAGGAATGTTGACGACTTGTCCTCAGCAAAACATGTGGCAGTGGAAGTTCCCCTAGAGTGCCGAATATAATATTCGGTGAAAAACCATCATACTCTAGAAACTGTATTAGATCCTTCCCCTTCTGCCGCTGGGTGTCAAGTGTCCCGTACTCGTGTCTCTGTCAGACAACCTAGCCAAAATACACGTGACTGACCTTGTCACAAAACCAGTCCAGCTATACACAATTCTGCCTCCCCAAGCAGAAAAAAGACACGAGAAACTCAATCCGTGAAAATCCCGTGTGCGCTGTCAGCAAAAAACCGTCAGCCCTATGATAGCAGAAACCCGCACTGTGAAGCTCGTGCGTTTCAAAACATCCGTGTTCGTTGAGCACTGTCAGCAAACTCTGCTGTGTCCAATATCACGCACAGGCGCTTTCTATCATAACCGACCAAGAACAGGCACTCCACTGAGTGACGCTTTCCTGGTCTCTGTCACCCGATCGTGACACACCTCCCCTCTTCAAGACGAAACCTCGGTTTCGCTCACAGTCATGTTCTCCTCTACTGCCCGAGAGAGAAAGTCAGCTCCAACATTGTTGGCGCCCGGAATGACGCGTACCGTGAATTGGTACGGTTGGAGAATCAACGCCCAGCGCATAAGTCTGGCGTTTGCCAACCTTGCAACCTGAAGATATTGCAGAGGTTGATGGTCCGTCTCCAGACAGAAAGGTCGTCCGTACAGGTACGCTTCGAACTTCTGGATGCCCCAGACAATGGCGAGACACTCGCGTTCAACCGTTGCATACGCTGCCTCGGCCGAGGTCAGCTTACGGCTGGCGAAGCAAACAGGGTGCAAAAACCCCCTCTGTCTCCTGAAGCAACACTGCCCCAAGTCCCTTCCCTGAAGCGTCTGTCCTCAGCACGAAGTCCTTGTTCAGGTCTGGTAGTCGGAGGATAGGCTGACTGGTGAGTCGCCTCTTCAGGGTGTTGAATGCGGAGCTACATTCCTCAGTCCACACTACAACGGTCGGTTGTAGTTTCTTGGTAAGGTTGGTCAGTGGTAGTGCGATTTCGGCAAAGTGCGGGATGAAGCGTCTGTAGAAGCTGGCTAGGCCCAGGAAAGACCTGACTTCTTTCTTCGTGCGCGGTGGCTCCGCCTCCCGAATCTTCTGGATCTTGTCGTCCTCTGGAACAAGCAATCCCTCGCCGACAACATGACCCAGGAAAGACAATTCCCGAAATCCCAAGTAGCACTTGGACGGTTTAGCTCCCAGATTTCCGTCCTTCAACCTTCCGAACACGTCGCGCAGGGCGTCGAGATGTTCAGTCCATGTCTCTGTCGCGATCAGCACATCGTCGATGAAACTGCTGATGTCCTCGCGCTTCAAAGGTTCCAAAAGTTTCCTCATCATGCGAGTGAAGACGGCACCTGCATTCTGTAGACCAAAAGGCATGACTGTCCACTGGAACTGGCCGAATGGAGTGGTAAATGCAGTCTTTGGGCGATCTTCCTCGGCAACTGGGATTTGCCAGTACCCCTTGGTGAGGTCCAGTTTGGAAAAGTACTTGGCCTTGGCCAAGTGACTGAAGAGGTAGTCCACATCAGGCATGGGTTCCGCGTCAAACGCCGTAATCTTGTTCAGCTTCCGGTAGTCGACACAGAACCTGACGCGTCCATCCTTCTTCTTCACAAGCACAATTGGTGAACTGTAGGGAGAGTTCGCTGGCTCGATGACGCCCAACTTCGTCATGTCGGCGATTTCTTTCCTGACCACCTCCTTCTGGGCATGAGGCATGGGATACTGCTTCGTCCTCACTGGCTGTTTTTCCAGCAAGTCGAAGGTAAACTCCTCTAGATGCGTCTGAAGTGGTATGTCTGTAAGGACCCGTGCTGCATCCTTCAGGATCTCTTGCAGGTCCGCCTGCTGGTCGTCCCCAAGATCAGGTGAGATGTGCACGTCCGTGTGATCCTCACTAGCCTCCAGCGGACAAACTGGTACACGTCCTCCTCCCTGTTCTTCCGTTGTCTCGTCCATCACGACAGCAACTGCTTCTGTCACTTTGTCCTTTTCCCCGTAGGCAGTCCTCTCTATGTAGGCGCGCAGCAGGTTGGCGTGGTACAGGCGTGCTTTCCCGTTCATGACGATCCTGTAGTCGTTCTGGCCCACTTTCGCTGTCACCTCAAAAGGTCCTTGCCACTGCAGTTGTAGCTTGTTGTGTTTGACAGGTAGAAGTAGCAACACCCGTTCTCCAATCTTGAAGCTGCGCGGCCGTGCCTTGCGGTCGAATCCTCGCGCATAACGCTGTGCTGCTCTCCCCAGGTTCTCTTGAGCCAGTTTGCAGGTCTCTTCAATCCTGTTCCTGAGTTCTACGATGTAGGTCGCTGTCGTCTGCACCTCCTCGTCAGCTTCTTCGTCTGTCCAAGCCTGACGCAGGATAGCCATGGGACCGCGTACCTGTCTGCCGTACAACAACTCAAATGGGGAAAAGCCCAAGCTCTCCTGAGGAACCTCGCGGTATGCAAAAAGCAATGCTGGGATGTACCTGTCCCACGTGCGTGGTTTCTCCTGAGCTAGTTTCCTCAGCATGGTCTTCAAGGTGCCATTGAACCTTTCCACCAGTCCGTTGCACTGAGCATGGTAAGGAGTGGTGAAGTGCTGCTCCAGTGATAGCAGTCGTGCTGCCTCCGCCATCACTCCTCCCGTGAACTGCGTGCCTCTGTCGGTGAGTACCTCTGATGGAATTCCCAGCCGGGACCACATGGTAACCAGAGCCTCAGCTACTCGCGTGGCTTCAATCGATTTCAGAGGGATCGCCTCTGGGTATCGAGTAGCGTAGTCCACCATGGTCAAAATGTATCTGTTTCCGTCCTCAGACGCAGGCAAGATGGGCCCGATGATGTCCACTGCCACCCGACGAAAGGGTTCGTCGATGAGCGGCATCTTCTCCAAGGGGACCTTCCTCACCCTTCCTTTGGCAACCACCTTCTGGCACTTATCGCAGGACGCACAGAAACGTCGGACATCCGTGCAGATGCCTGGCCAGTAAAAGTGGCGCCAGACACGATCCGTGGTCTTCTTGGTACCAAGATGACCTCCCAGAATCGAGTCGTGTGCCGTTGCCATGACACCCTCGCGAAACTCGCGAGGCACGACAACCTGTTTGAATGCACCTTCCTTGTTGCTGAACTCACGGTAGAGCAACTTCTTGTCCCTGAGGAACCTTGACCTCCCATGCTTCCCGCTCAGCTTCACCTTCCCCGACTTCGCGTGCTCCCGAGGAGTAGCTAAGGTCGGGTCAGAATCCTGAGCCTTCGCGAGAAGCGCGGGGGTCACGTTCCCCAGGGCAGCTCGTGCAGCAGGTAGGGGTTTGAGAGGTTTGTCCTCTCGCTCCGCCTGTGCCCGCGTGAGCACTGAAATGACGTCGGGAGACCGGTAAACGGGAACCTCCCTGGTGACGCCGTCCACAAACTGAACCCGGTTTCCAATGAGCAGGTCGCATGGAGGATCGTCCATGACGACGGCCACAATGGTCCCCGTGAACAACGGGGTTACGACCTTGATCACTGCCGTGTTCAAATCGTAAGCGTGAGATGCCTCGGCCATTCTCACCCTGATGCTGTCTCCTGTGTAGGCCATAGCTGGAACTAGACTCGCCCGAACCACTATCATGTCTGCTCCTGTGTCCCGCAGACCTTCGCCCTTCACTCCGTTAACGTAGACGTTACAGTGGGGATGGAAATGTTTCCTGGAGCACGGAACGCAGAGTTGTGGAATGGTGCATGAGCTCGTGACGTCCCTGAACTCCTCACTGCCAACGAAGTGAACGCCCTTCTGGTCAGCCTGTCTCTTGTGGCAGTCCTTCTTCACGTGGCCCCGCTTGTTGCAGTAGTAACACTGGATGTCAGTTCTGGAACTTGATCCTTTGTGTCCCTGATCGTCCTTCCCGTCCTTGGGTCCTGAAGAACCCGAATTTCCCGATTTTCCCGGCCGTGAGCCTGAAGATTTGCCGGAGATCGCCTGGGCGTCCTCATGTACTCTGATCCAGTCGGCTGCCTCCTGAGTAGTCTTTGGCTGGTGTTCCTGCACGAAGGTCACCACCTCAGGTCGCAGGCTGGACATCAGTTGCTCCATGACAATGAGGTCGGCAAGGTCGTCGACTGTCCAGTCCTTTTCGGCCATCTCCACCCAGCGCCGCAGGTAGAGATTAAGGCGTGCCACAAACTGATGACTCAGCTCGCCGCTCAGTCTCTTGCTGTTACGCAGACGTCGTCTGTAGGCTTCCGCAGTCAGGTTGAAGCGCTGGAGTAACGCCTTCTTTAGTGCCTGATAGTTTCTCGCCTCGTCGTCCTCCAGAGCGTTGTAGAGCTGCAATGCGCGTCCTTTCAAGCAGGTGCTAAGGCGGCTAGCCCACGTGGCCTCTTCCCACTTCTGGTCCGATGCAATGCGCTCAAACCGGCGTAAAAAGTCGTCGAGCTCGTCCTTGTCATCGTCGAACGTCGGCAGTCTCGTACGGTCGGCAACAAACGTCGGCGCGCTAGCCTGAGTAAGCGTACCCTTCTCGGCCTGTAGCCTAGCTAGTTCTAGCTGGAGATCGCGATCCGCCTGTTCCTTCCGGTCTAGTCTGTCACGTTCGGCCTGTCGTTCCCTTTCTTGTCTGTCAAGTTCGTCTTTCTTTTCTTGTCTGTCTCGCTCTCTTTCTTGTCTGTCAAGTTCGTCTTTCTCTTTCTTGTCCTGTCTGTCACGTTCGTCTTTCCTTTCCTGTCTGTCTCGTTCTGCCTGTCGTTCGGCCTGTCGTTCTCTTTCTTGTCTGTCAAGTTCGTCCTTCTTGTCCTGTCGGTCACGTTCTTCTTTCCTTGTCAGTCGCTCAAATTCTTCCTTCCGTTCTGCTTCTAAGCGTTTTAGAACGCTTCGGGCTCTAACGCGTGCGTCTCGCTCAGTCGGCTGCTCGCTCCCAGGAGTCTCGAAAGTTATTCTCCTTGTAGGAGATCCCCCTGTAGCCATGGTTAGTTTTAGCAAAGCTTTATTACCAAAGTAAGCCTAACGCAGCTATAGCTAGAACCCGCGGTGATGGAAGCGATGGATACAAAAATCCAGTAACCGGAAAATGCAGAAGAAAAATCCAAACGGTGTAGAACAAAACGCGTAGCCTACTTTATGGCTGCTTTTTGCGGTGAAACAAAGTGTTTCCCACAGCCGTGCCCTACTTTATCGGCTGCTTTTTGCGGTGAAACAGAGTGTCTCCCACAGCCTTGGTTAGGACAGAAGTCCTCGGACCCTTCCCCCCCAAAATTCCAACAAAGTCAAAATATGGAGAAAAATCCAAGTAAAACAAGACAGTAGAAATATAACCTGTTACAGAATGCGAAACAACAATGTAGAGAAAACTGAGTAAAACGAATAACAAATCCGCTAACCCCGCTCAGCTCTCTGCAACGGAAAACTCTGAACGTACAACAACAAAGATTCACAAACAAAGGAAAGGGAGGTAATCACAGTTAGCGCATACAATAACTCACAAATTACAATTTACATTTCCTGCAAGATGTGAATCGCTTAAGGTGTGGTATATGATCAAAACTATACAAAAAAGGGTGGCACCAAGCAGAAAATAAGTCGAGCACTGACGAGATTATCTGCTCTTAGTTATCCTTAATTGGTGGGTCTTTATCAGTTGGAAATTAACTGAGTAAATCCCGGCTTGGCCCCCATGTGTCACGTTTCAATATATCACTTAAGGTGATTATGAACCGGTTAATTACTACTAATTAACTAACCACACCACGATCCACTCTCGCAGTCATACAATTAAATAGAGTCAACAAAAGTATAAGTTTCAGACGCCTGTTTATGTATAAACTCTCCACCTCCCTCGAGCCTTCACTCAAAATATGTTCCTTTTACGTTCTCAACACGTAAAAAACCAGTGTTCACTGACACAATGCCAGTAGTATGTAGAAAATTATAGGAACACGCTGAACCCGTGTAAATATAGTTAAATGTGAATGTTCTGTTCGAAAAGCTCTAG
>NW_027125812.1:15000-27903 GCF_037325665.1 Littorina saxatilis
CAACAACCTCATCAATACAAGTACAACAACCTCATCAATACAAGTACAACAACCTCAACAACAAAACTCCAGCCAGACTAATTTTACAACAAGGTCAGTGGACCACCACCAGCCTGTACTGTAGCATGCAGTCTGGTCCATCCCAATTAAACTAATCCCACGTTATCAATATCGTGCGTGACGCCTTGTTTTAACAGCGGACCCTACAAGCTGCAATGAGCGCCATCCTCGTCCCCGCCGATACAGTGTCATGCCCAGGGCTGTCTCGATGTGCACGTGCTTGTCAAATGACGTAGAGAGAATGCCCGGATTGCGCACGTGCTCACACGCACAAGTCCCCCGGATGTGCACCTCTTTCGTCCGCGAGCTCAAACACATAGAAGTCCCTGAGGGTTTGGGTTCAGCGGCACGCCGTAGCCCCCAGGGACTCTGGGAAAAGCAACATCGTAGGGTAAGCAAGTGCTTTTGAATGCACAAATGGTGGTGGGTTTATTGCATTGTGGGGATATGACACGCTATTGTGCATGACTGTGTCCACAGACTGCGAAAAGCAACAGCCTGGTAACCGATCCAGAGCATGTCCCCCGGCCGCGCTCCAGGGTTGTGCAGGACACGAAGAGCTTAAAGGCACACTCCTTCTCATAAAAACAATACATTTTTGAACATATTGGTCACTATTAAGTGTTACGTATTTTGCGAAATCGGCGCAGTCGGTATTGTCGACGCAGGTCTGAGATGGTGGGCCGAACGGTTTTCACGAGAAGGAATCAATCAATCAATCAATCAATGAGTCTTATATCGCGCATATTCCGTGGGTACAGTTCTAGGCGCTCTGCAGTGATGCCGTGTGAGATGAAATTTTATACGGCCAGTAGATTGCAGCCATTTCGGCGCATATTTACCTTTCACGGCCTATTATTCCAAGTCAGACGGGTATAGGTAGACAATTATTAACTGTGCCTAAGCAATTTTGCCAGGAAAGACCCTTTTGTCAATCGTGGGATCTTTAACGTGCACACCCAATGTAGTGTACACGGGGGGGGGGGGGGGGGGGGGGGGGGGTTCGGACACCGAATGTGCCTTTGACCGGCACTGTTTGACCTCGAACCTTCCTTTCAAAGGCATATTCCTTCTCGGCCCACCATCTTAGATCTGGACACTGAGGCATTGACATGGGATAAGACTATTCATCCACTTGGTCACATACCAACAATCAGCACTCTGACTGCCTGATGTGGGGAGCTGGAATATGTTGATGAAATAATTTCATAAAGAGCCACTAGTGGCTTTTACGAAATTTGTTCATACAAAATCAAACTGTGAACACAGAGCACCCAGGCTGTTGTTTGTTGGTATTGGAACAGTTGGATGGATGGTCTTATTATTATTATTATTATTATTATTATTATTATTATTGTGATCATTTTTATGCGCCTAATCTAGATATAGCCCTAGGCGCTTACATATTAATTTCTGCCGTTTGAAATGGAATTTTTTACAGACAGACAGACAAACAGACATTTTTTACACACAATATATAACGCATTCACATCGGCCAGTAAAGCTCAGTAGCCTGTTAGGCGAGCATTCACCTTTCACGGCCTTTATTCCAAGTCAAACGGGTATTTGGTGGACATTTTTATCTATGCCTATACAATTTTGCCAGGAAAGACCCTTTTGTCAATCGTGGGATCTTTAACGTGCACAACCCAATGTAGTGTACACGAAGGGACCTCGGTTTTTCGTCTCATCCGAAAGACTAGCACTTGAACCCACCACCTAGGTTAGGAAAGGGGGGAGAAAATTGCGGCCTGTCCCAGGGTTGAACACGCAACCTCTCGCTTCCGAGCGCAAGTGCGTTACCACTCTTGTCCCATGTAAAATAATGTATAGTCAACTGTGACCAACAACGCCAATTATTACGAGTCTCCAACATTAAGATCGAGTACCCTTGTGTCTGGGAAATAAAGGTCGTGTTGATTCAATTTTAATCATGCAAAGACTTTCCACACAAAAAACGAATGTGACAATTAACTTTAATCATGTTGCAATATCTTGCGCAAACACAATACATACAATTAAGCTTATATATACCTATATGCACAACATTTAATAGCTGTTGAGCAAAAGTCGTATCGATGAAATGAAAATGGAGAATGATTTTCCCTCTGCAGAAAATACAGATCAAGTTATAATCATACACTTCTTGACGTCATCCATTCAATTTGGAGAGCAATTGTATACAAATGTTCAGAACAATCAGCACAAAAACAAATTCACTTGAATGAAAAATATAGGCTGGTAATGTCATTTGTGACTTGAACATAAACACTTCTTCTTTAGTCCCAGCCACCGTTACCCTTTGGCCAGTGTTTGCTTCGTTTCAGATTCGTTAAATTGACTGCTAAATGATAAGATGTCAGGGCTTTCACGACATAAAATTGCTCTCTGTTGTCTTCATTCGCGTATATAACAACGTACTTAAAGATATGCAAATGTATTGTTTCTCTTCGATTGTAGGTCACATCAGTGCTTCTGTACCTGCACTGTTTCTTTTCTGTGCACCCCCTCCTCTTATAGCCAGTTGGTCGCTATCAGCGTGGGTTCGATCCCCACGTTCGGCGAGAGATTTATTTCTCGGAGTCAACTTTGTGCAGACTCTCTTCGGTGTCCGAACACCCCCGTGTGCACACATGCGCACGAAAAAGATCCCACGTTCACAGCGAAAGTCTCAGGGCTTGGAAAACACGAAGACACGCGTGCATCATCTCTCGTCTCTGATTATCATGATCGTATTTCGATACTTTGACGAGACAAACCCAATGCTGGTGTGTCGAAGAAGACAGCCACAGCGGGCTTGTTTGAATCAAAGTATCACACCATATCTTCAGCGTATTACCAATACCTGTCCCAATATAGACCAGTTGGTCTAAGAGGACGTTAAACCCTAATAGTCAGTCAATGCCAAAAAAGAAGATTCAAAAACTTGTCTTAACCAATATTATACAAGCGATATGATAGTGGTTTTTGTTTTTGTATCAGTGTTTACTTCGTTTGTTATAGATTGTTTACGATTTCCATTTCTTAACCTAGCTTCTGCATGCTACGAGCCTAGTAGCAAACTCCCGAACCGTGTCAGAACCTTAACAAAATAGCGGACCTGTTCACTGTATTGTGGACTACTTTTGTGTGTCTGCATTTTATGCAAATACATTGTTTTTATTCAATTGGAGGCCACAGTAATGTTTCCCAACGTACACTGTTCGTTTCTTTTCCTACTGTTTTTTTTTCTTCTTCCTCATTTCGTGTCCGGTTTGAGACTTTAGGTGTGAGTCAGAGAGAGAAAGGACGAAGTTTGCCGAGCAAACATTGCTGTCACGGAAATACACGACGAACGTGAAGGATTTCGGGATATACCTCCAGGCTCATTGGATGACAGTGGGTACATCGTTGGTACACTTTCGTGTCGGGGTGGTGATGGTGTGTGGTGGTGGTGGAGGGGTGGGGTAAAGGGGGTGGGGGTAGAGGCTACTGTGTGTGTGCGTGTGCGTGTGCGTGTGTGTGTGTGTGTGTGTGTGTGTGTGTGTGTGTGTAGCCTATGTGTGTGTGTGGAGGGGGTGTTAGAGGATATTGTGTGTGTGTGTGTGTGTGTGTAAGCGCGCGCGTGTGTGTGTGTGTGTGTGTGTGTGTGTGTCTGTGTGTGTATGTGTGTGTGTATGTGTGTGTGTGTGTGTGTGTGTGTGTGTGTGTGTGTGTGTGTGTGTGTGTAAGCGCGTGTGTGTGTAAGTGTAGCAGCGTGCATGTGTATTTGTATTTCGCCCAATGTGCTTCGACTTATTGCACACACACACACACACACACACACACACACACACACACACACACACACACACACACACACACACACACACACACACACACACACACACACACACACACACACACAGACACAAACAAACACAGTATGTTATATATGAAGTCGTATATCGCGCGCGTATCTCCAGACTCGGACTCAAGGCGCAGGGACAGTAATCCCTCCCCTTCCCTATTCTCTTACCCCCTCCCCCCAGTTCACCCCCTCTCCTACTCTTATGACACCCATCTTTAAGGGATACACACACATATCTAGGAAACAGTAGACTGGTCGAATCTATAAAGAAGTTCTGTGCGAGATACGGCACACGAGGCACAAGCGACGGTTGTTTTCGGGAGGGTTAGCAAGGTAAACTGAACTCAGACGGGAGGAAAAGTGATGGCATGCTTCACACCTGTGTGTTACATTGTGTTGGATTAAGGATTAAGTCCATCTGCCAGCTCAGCAACCGTGCACGGAGAGGAGAGGAAGGGGGGAGAGAGAAAGAGAGAGAGAGAGAGAGAAGAGAGAGAGAGAGAAAGAGAGAGAGAGAGCGAAAGAGAGAAAGAGAGAGAGAGTGAGAGAGAAAGAGAGAGAGAGAGACAGAGAGAGAGAGAGAGAGAGTGAGGGAGAGAGAGTGAGGGAGAGAGAGTGAGAGAGAGAGAGAGTGAGGGAGAGAGAGTTAGAGAGAGAGAGACAGAGAGAGAGAGAGAGAGAGAGAGAGAGAGAGAGAGAGAGAGAGAGAGAGAGAGAGAGAGAGAGAGAGAGAGAGAGAGAGAGAGAGAGAGACTGATGGCGAGAAAGAGAGAGAAAGAGAGGTGAGTGGTGGCGATTCAGTGATTAGAATTTATTTTTGGTGAGAGTGCTCATACCTGCAATATTATATGTTAACATTGACGACAAAACGATGCTAATGGAGCGTGTGCGCATGTGTGCGTGCATTCGTTTGTGTGTTTGTGGGTTTGTGTGTGCTCATAATAAATCAACAAACAAGCAGACCAACCCCCCAAAAAACAAGCAGATATATAAAAATAAAAACCTACCTTTATTTTGAATATTGTTTAATCTTACGCTCTATTAACGTTCAAGACATAACATTATTGAATGTTCAATGCAATGCGCCATTAGTTTCCAGCTGCCAGAACATTACAAGTGATCTTCTGTGCTTGATTCTATATTTGCAATTAGAACCGTGTCTGTTCAAACACCTAGTATTTAACTGGAAATACGGTCATTACAAAACACAAGTTTTGACTTTTGTGTTTTGTTTTGTACGATCAATTTGGATGCTTTCTGTGGCCAATTATCACCACGCCTGCGTGGACATAATGACAAGGCTACACGACATCCATCGATTTAAAAATCGTTCCACCAACGATGAAATATTTATGCCTAGTGCCGGGGCAAAATCATACCTCATTGAAACTCCGAACACGATTACAACACTCCGAAGCCCTAAAACAGCCAGGGCTTGTAATAACAGCCTCCGAGGCTGTTTTCACTTGCACCGCCGCTCAGAAATTAAGGACAACAGGGCGGAGGAAAACCGTGGGCATAATTGGCAAGTCCAAGACAGCAGAGTTACCCAATTAGATCAGCACTGGCCAGTAAATGAGAAAAGGATTCATCGCGCGGGGTACGAAGAGGGCCGAAAACAGTTTTAACCTTTCTCCCCTTAGGGGGGCACCTTTTGTGCCTCCGCGGCCGAGAGAGCTCTGTCAACGAAGGGAGATAATTCGCAAGTATCCTTCCCTTGCTCAGGATCATGCGAGCTCAGTGTGGACAGTTTGCTCAGATCTCAGGCCCGGGCGATGTTGAGTTTGCTCTCCACACCCCTCGCCCCTCGTGGAAGAGGCGTTCCGATTGGCTGATTCTCCGGCACTATTTTCTTTCCATTTCGACGAGGAAATGGCCTCAGGGGCTCCCAGGGTGCCTGGGAAAGATGGCGGCCGGAGAATCAGATCACGATGATCAGCGATGGTTGATGCTTGGCGGCTTCAGAGTTCACCGTGCTCCTGCAATATCTAGGATTCTAATCTTGTACAAGATGAAGATGGGGAAATTTTCTCGGTGATACAAGAGTGTTGTACATGCACTTACTGAAGCAAAGGCCGTTAGGGGTCTCTGTTCTTCAATGTTCAGGAAGTATTCCTGTCTAGTAAAAAGTACTGTTCGGGTACTTTCTTAACAGAGACACAATAGTAATACATTTATCAGATAAAATTGTAATTAATATCCTCTGCTCAAGAAGCTACTTGCCCTTTCCTTTTGTGGAAGTAGCGGATCTAGAAAATGTGGTTACATAGTTATACACAGTGATTTACTGATAGCACATGGATTTGGATACACGTCCTGCTGTCAGCTATTTCTCGTGTCATGCCATACGTAGAAAGACATCTGTCATCGCTTTACCCGTATGAAATAAAAGATCACCCACTGACCAGTGAAAGTTGAGGTACAGATCTTCCAGGTTTGCAGATAAAAGACAAAGAAATAAAAATCACCGCTGAACCAGTAACAGTTGGGATGTCCGTTGGAACTGCGGTTTAAAAAACAATTTTTCAAAACTTGTGTTTCTGCGGTTGCTCCTTTTTCCTCTAGAAAACAAAGGACAACTTAGTTGCTTCGTTTGAGAGGAGGAGGAAGAGGAGGAGGAGGAGGAGGAGGAGGAGGAGGGGAAGAGGAGGAGGAGGAGGAGGAGGAGGAGGAGGGACAGAAGGATTTGAAAGAAGAATAAGGAAAAAGTGAGAGAAAAATAGAAAACAAATCGGCGGATTTTTTGCCCATTAGTCTTAAGGATACAGAGCTCCGTCCGTCTGCCCCACCCATCCCCTTGCTTCCCCCTTCCCCTCTCGTCAACACCACCATCAAGGCATCTTCGCACAAGGCTATCAAGCTCCCCCTCCCCTCCTTTCTCTTGTTTTAATCTCTCGTCAATGCGCGGAAGCGTCTTGTGGCCTCAGCCTAATGAAATTCTATTACACGTTTATTGTCTTTGGGCGGCGAGAGGCACCTACAGGAGGCGACTTCTGATGGAATTGGCCGCGAGGACAAACAGATTGTGATGTCTCTGTCAATGGAAAGGGAAGAGGATGAGCTCTGAGTGTCTCGGGTTTGGTGTCTTTTTTTTGTTGCTGTGTAAGTTCGGGATGGGGGCAGGGAGGGTTGATGGGGCTGGGGGAGAAATATTACCCCACACACTGCTAAGAATACCAAAAATCCTGGTTTATTATTTTTAATTTTGTGTTTATTTTATTTCTTATGGCGGGGGTGGGGGGGGGGGGGGGGTGTCGGTGCCTTGGTGCGTTTATCTCAGCGGGCAATTAGCCATTAAAGTACCATCACAAAATAAACTAATGTAAAAATTAAAAATGCACATACGAAAATAAAACTTTGTCACGCTAATTTAAATCTTTAAACGCATACACGTGTTTCACATATATATATATATATATATATGCATGCATGTGCGTCTATCAGATCTAATGCAAGAAGTTCTAGCACTCCCAATGCATGTGCATACACTGTGAGATATTTAGCGTTGATAGACTCTTTACGGACACTAACCTTAGAGGAGAAAGAACAACTGGCATGAAGGATGATTCAGGTCTCTGAAGGTAAATTTAATTTATTAACTTACAAGAATGTAATAAGCAGGTGTCATCATTTTGTTTACTTCAGTACGGGTCCAACAACTTCTTCTTCTTCTTCTTCTTCTGCCTTCGTGGGCTGAAACTCCCACGTACACTCGTGTGGGTTTTTTTGCACGAGTGGAATTTTACGTGTATGACCGTTTTTTACCCCCCCATTTAGGCAGCCATACGCCGTTTTCGGAGGAAGCATGCTGGGTATTTTCGTGTTTCTAGAACCCACCGAACTCAGACATGGATTACAGGATCTTTTTCGTGCGCACTTGGTCTTGTGCTTGCGTGTACACACGGGGGGTGTTCGGACACCGAGGAGAGTCTGCACACAAAGTTGACTCTGAGAAATAAATCTCTCGCCGAACGTGGGGACGAACTCACGCTGACAGCGGCCAATGGATACAAATCCAGCGCGCTACCGACTGAGCTACATCCCCGCCCGGGTCCAACAACAAAGCAATAAGTTTGTGACATTTACGAAAGTCTACATAGGTAAATGACACTTTTACGTAAACCTACAATCTGGACCATTGAAAGTACATCAAAATGTTTGTTCGGCGAAAAAGGTGTAACCTTAGAGCATATCAAAAGGAAGTTGACGTACGAAATCGGAATGTTGATGTTTGGAGATTGAAAGGATGGGCGACATGAAGTGGCGAGAAGAGGTCCTGTTCCAGGCGTAATAATCTGTAGCAGCTTTGTTCCCATGAAACGAGAGGGGGGACAAGTAACTGAGGAGAGAAACAAAAATCCAGGTAGAATGCCACAATTTGGAAGCCTGGGTGAAACAGAAAGGAAAGCAATATTTTCGCCGGTGGGGAGAAAACAAAAAGTACACACGACGACATCTGAAGAGCACCGTCAACACGGAACGCTAGGGGAGGAAAAGCCGCCATGTCGACGGGGAGGAGGGGCGAGAAAGCCTCCTCCAGCCGTTCGGACGACCGTGTCAAAAAAATCCATCCATAGAAACCGCGTGTTGTAAGAACGCACACGGTTGAAAAAGATTGGGCAGGGAGGAAGGGCCCTCGAAACTCGTCGAGGCCTCTATCCCTTTATGCTAGAAGACCCTGTATTTCAGCCGCGAATTTGTCGAGCAATTGAACGAGGACGAATGGCTTAGCGAAGGGGGGGACAATGCAGCTTATTACTTTTTACAACTCCTTCACAACGTCGGACGGGACCTCGTGGGTAAACAGGGAGCCTGGTTTGCACGGCGACTCTCAGGGTCCTTCAGAAGATTTTCCGATGACTGCTTGGCGAAGGGGCTTGGGGCACTAAGGCTCTTAGCTGCAGAGAGAAGGAGAAGAGAGTGACTGTCCGGAAGATGACGCTACAGCAGAAGAATCAGCTGAAGACGATGGGTGAAGACTCTTGGTGAAGGCATTTCGTCAGCTTAGGAACCCTCCCTCTCTTGGCCGGCTGTCTTGTCCTAGTGAGGAATTTACCCTACCGTTTTTCTTTTTATAAGGATGATTCTTCTTCTTTGTTGAAGAACAAACTGACAAGTGCATGTCAAGGCCTGCGACCATTAAAAAGGGACAAGATTGCGGACAAGATGTTTTTGGTTTTCTAGTTTAATGAATGCAGGTTTCCGTTCCGTAGCTGCGAGGGACGAACTGTAGTGTTTAATTAACTCTCTCGCCTGTTAGCGAAGCCTTGAGTGTTTTAGAGGGTTTCAGGATACCTTTAAGGCACTAAATTCGCGAAGGCATTTTAAATTCCAGACCAATTTACACGAGCAGCGGCTTGCAAATGTTAAAGAAAAAGACTGCGACAAGATGTTTTTAGTTTTCCCTCTTGATAAATACATTCATTCTGGTGCATGTATTTTAATTAATGTACAGGGTTGTTCGCTTGCTCTTAAGTGTGTTTAGTGTCGCGTAAGGACTAATTTACAAGTTTCTGTCAAGGCGATGAAGTATTTACAAAAACACTTCACAAACGACCGGGAAATTTGCTAAGTATTCTGTTATCAGATGCACGTTTAAAGTGTTTGTGTTTCTAAATCGTCGTGGCGTACGTGCTTGCAAACTTAAACTCCGGCTGCTTGTCTTTCTTCCAAGATTCACAGAAACGAAAAATGCCCTAAATGTTTACATCATTCCGTTAAGCATGCACTATGCCCTGCATAACGGTCTTTAATCGGCTGTTTCGAAGACTGGAAAAACGCGAAGCCGGATGAAACGGCGATCGTGGCGTCTGCAGTTCCCGAAAGTGAAGAAATACGAGTAATCTGGTTCATGTACCATATTCACCTGGTATCTTGGTGGTGATACATTGTTTTGAGTCACTCTCGTTAAATCCGAGGTTAGGAGGATGAATATTGATCAAGATGGAATTTGGCATTTCAGAGTTCAAATTTGATATGCATGTGCTGTGATTTTCCTGTGCGCAGTATGTAATGTGGAACACTCATCCAATTATTGTCACTTCCACAAATTGTTAAAACCTGGTGTCAATCTATGAAGTGTGCAATAAAAAGTAACTGATGTGTCGATTTATTTGCGGGGGCTCGATTATAAGCCAAATATGAATTTTTTTTAATGATTTTGCCATTCAAACGACAAAGTGCCAATTCTTACGTGGTGGTTTTTGGATATATTCCAAGCTTTTGATAGCGTATTTCACAGAAAACTCTTATATAAGCTTGTATCAGATGGTCTAAGAGGATGGTTACTTGTCTGGTTTTGTGAACATTAACACGATGAGTCTGTTGTCATAAAAGGTTACGATTCAGCACATCACCTGGTGTTCAACAGGGTTCTGTTCTTGGTCGGCTGTTTTGTAAAGTTCTTGTAAGTATTAACGACTGGACATACGAGGTGAACTCCACAATTAACTTATTTCTGGAGGATACAAATCTGCATTAGGCACAGGGAAATGCTGTTGTAAGGACTGACATCTCATTTAAAGTATCGTTTTAACAATGATATTGAACGGATTGAGAAGAAATGGAAAATCAGATGACGGAATTAAAACACATGTTTCAATATTAATCGAAAAAGAAATCAAAGTAAAACACTTTATTTCCATGATTTTGCATAGGTGGAAAGTTGTTCCATGTGCATCTTAGAATTGTTTTGCAGAATAACTGCAAAATAATGGAATCAGCATGTCAGATACGTTGCAAATAAAAATGGGTTTAGTGAAAATATGTTGCCCTATGTGATAACATCGACATGTGGCTATTGTAGGGTATAGTAATAAAAAATGCAGACATTCAGACGCGATGGAATTTTAGTGAGTTATAATTTTTGGGGGGATTTCTTATGTTTCCCCCCGCGGGTTAGGGGGAAGAATTTACCCGATGCTCCCCAGCATGTCGTAAGAGGCGACTAACGGATTCTGTTTCTCTTTTTACCCTTGTTAAGTGGTTTCTTGTATAGAATATAGTCAATTTTTGTAAAGATTTTAGTCAAGCAGTATGTAAGAAATGTTAAGTCCTTTGTACTGGAAACTTGCATTCTCCGAGTAAGGTAATATATTGTACTACGTTGCAAGCCCCTGGAGCAAATTTTTGATTAGTGCTTTTGTGAAACAATTGACAAGTGGCTCTATCCCATCTCCCCCCTTTCCCCGTCGCGATATAACCTTCATGGTTGAAAACGACGTTAAACACCAAACAAGTCGCGTAAGGCGAAAATACAATATTTAGTCAAGTAGCTGCCATTTTTCAGCAAGACCGTATACTCGTAGCATCGTCAGTCCACCGCTCATGGCAAAGGCAGTGAAATTGACAAGAAGAGCGGGGTAGTAGTTGCGCTAAGAAGGATAGCACGCTTTTCTGTACCTCTCTTTGTTTTAACTTTCTGAGCGTGTTTTTAATCCAAACATATCATATCTATATGTTTTTGGAATCAGTAACCGACAAGGAATAAGATGAAAGTGTTTTTTAAATTGATTTGGACAATTTAATTTTGATAATAATTTTTATATATTTAATTTTCAGAGCTTGTTTTTAATCCGAATATAACATATTTATATGTTTTTGGAATCACCAAATGATGGAGAATAAGATAAACGTAAATTTGGATCGTTTTATAAATTTTTATTTTTTTTTACAATTTTCAGATTTTTAATGACCAAAGTCATTAATTAATTTTTAAGCCACCAAGCTGAAATGCAATACCGAACCCCGGGCTTCGTCGAAGATTACTTGACCAAAATTTGAACCAATTTGGTTGAAAAATGAGGGCGTGACAGTGCCGCCTCAACTTTCACGAAAAGCCGGATATGACGTCATCAAAGACATTTATCAAAAAAATGAAAAAAACGTTCGGGGATTTCATACCCAGGAACTCTCATGTCAAATTTCATAAAGATCGGTCCAGTAGTTTAGTCTGAATCGCTCTACACACACACACACACACACACGCACGCACGCACACACACACGCACATACACCACGACCCTCGTTTCGATTCCCCCTCGATGTTAAAATATTTAGTCAAAACTTGACTAAATATAATAAAAGAAAAAGGAGCTGTGGTTTTTGTCCAAAATATACATATCCAGACAAGAAATTCAAGCTCATTCAGTCTGTTATTAAATGTATTTTGTCATCAACTACTTTGATGTAATCTGGTTTCGGCGGGGTTTGTTTTCGTTTACTGCTGACATTATTAGAATGAACGAAGAAGAAAAAATATCAACTGTCTAAAATGTGGACAACCAGACAAGAACTCAAGTTCAGTCAGTCAGTTATTTATCTTTTTATTCATCTTCTTAATCAGCTGCCTGAATCTGACCTGATTTGAACGAGTTTTGTTTTCATTTATCCCAAACGATCAAGACGGGGAAAAAAGAAAAGAAAATAAACTGTCAAAAATATAGATATCCCAAGTTCAGTCAGTCACTTAGTTATAAACCTTTTACTGAATTTATTTCTTTTTCAGCTGCCTCAATCTGACCTGGTTTGAACAAGGTTTGTTTTCGTTTACCCCAAAATATCAAGACAGAAAAAAAAGAGATAAACTGTCAAAAATATAGACATACCAAAACAACATCAAGTTCAGTCAGTCAGTCAGACAGTTATCAATCTTTTATTTTCTTGTCTTTTTTTTTCTTTCCATCAACTGCCTCGATCTGACCTGGTTTCGACGCGGCAGTGGCAGGAGCGCCGCCTGGTGAGCGCTGTGAAAGACCCAAACCAGGGGAGTTAATTAGCGCATTCAGGTGCACAAGACGGCACGGCGGGGGGTGCGGGCGCGGTCCTGTCCCCCCCATTATCTCTGCTTTTGTCAGCAGCAAGATGCGCCTCTGGGCCTTCAGGGGGGACCCTGCTTCTAATCCTTACCTCCCTATTTCCTCAGTGTAATTAAGTGGCGCGGAGCCTGGCCCGAGCCCAACGGAGCGAGCGGTTTTTTTTCAAAGTTCGATGTGGTTCGAGTCTTGTGTTGTGGG
>NW_027125813.1:0-5000 GCF_037325665.1 Littorina saxatilis
ATAAAGCTGACACACACGGACAGCCAGGTACGCGGAACATCAAGGATGGGTATGAGATAAAGCTGACACACACGGACAGCCAGGTACGCGGAACATCACGGATGGGTAGGACTAGATAAAGCTGACACACACGGACAGCCAGGTACGCGGAACATCACGGATGGGTATGAGATAAAGCTGACACACACGGACAGCCAGGTACGCGGAACATCAAGGATGGGTATGAGATAAAGCTGACACACACGGACAGCCAGGTACGCGGAACATCAAGGATGGGTATGAGATAAAGCTGACACACACGGACAGCCAGGTACGCGGAACATCACGGATGGGTATGAGATAAAGCTGACACACACGGACAGCCAGGTCCGCGGAACATCAAGGATGGGTATGAGATAAAGCTGACACACACGGACAGCCAGGTACGCGGAACATCAAGGATGGGTATGAGATAAAGCTGACACACACGGACAGCCAGGTACGCGGAACATCAAGGATGGGTATGAGATAAAGCTGACACACACGGACAGCCAGGTACGCGGTACATCAAGGATGGGTATGAGATAAAGCTGACACACACGGACAGCCAGGTACGCGGTACATCAAGGATGGGTATGAGATAAAGCTGACACACACGGACAGCCAGGTACGCGGAACATCAAGGATGGGTATGAGATAAAGCTGACACACACGGACAGCCAGGTACGCGGAACATCACGGATGGGTATGAGATAAAGCTGACACACACGGACAGCCAGGTACGCGGAACATCAAGGATGGGTATGAGATAAAGCCGACACACACGGACAGCCAGGTACGCGGAACATCAAGGATGGGTATGAGATAAAGCCGACACACACGGACAGCCAGGTACGCGGAACATCAAGGATGGGTATGAGATAAAGCTGACACACACGGACAGCCAGGTACGCGGAACATCAAGGATGGGTATGAGATAAAGCTGACACACACGGACAGCCAGGTACGCGGAACATCACGGATGGGTATGAGATAAAGCTGACACACACGGACAGCCAGGTACGCGGAACATCAAGGATGGGTATGAGATAAAGCTGACACACACGGACAGCCAGGTACGGGTAACATCAAGGATGGGTATGAGATAAAGCTGACACACACGGACAGCCAGGTACGCGGAACATCACGGATGGGTATGAGATAAAGCCGACACACACGGACAGCCAGGTACGCGGAACATCAAGGATGGGTATGAGATAAAGCTGACACACACGGACAGCCAGGTACGCGGAACATCAAGGATGGGTATGAGATAAAGCTGAGACACACGGACAGCCAGGTACGCGGAACATCAAGGATGGGTATGAAATAAAGCTGACACACACGGACAGCCAGGTACGCGGAACATCACGGATGGGTATGAGATAAAGCTGACACACACGGACAGCCAGGTACGCGGAACATCACGGATGGGTATGAGATAAAGCTGACACACACGGACAGCCAGGTACGCGGAACATCAAGGATGGGTATGAGATAAAGCTGACACACACGGACAGCCAGGTACGCGGAACATCAAGGATGGGTATGAGATAAAGCTGACACACACGGACAGCCAGGTACGCGGAACATCAAGGATGGGTATGAGATAAAGCTGACACACACGGACAGCCAGGTACGCGGAACATCAAGGATGGGTATGAGATAAAGCTGACACACACGGACAGCCAGGTACGCGGAACATCAAGGATGGGTATGAGATAAAGCTGACACACACGGACAGCCAGGTACGCGGAACATCAAGGATGGGTATGAGATAAAGCTGACACACACGGACAGCCAGGTACGCGGAACATCAAGGATGGGTATGAGATAAAGCTGACACACACGGACAGCCAGGTACGCGGAACATCAAGGATGGGTATGAAATAAAGCTGACACACACGGACAGCCAGGTACGCGGAACATCAAGGATGGGTATGAGATAAAGCTGACACACACGGACAGCCAGGTACGGGTAACATCACGGATGGGTATGAGATAAAGCTGACACACACGGACAGCCAGGTACGGGTAACATCACGGATGGGTATGAGATAAAGCTGACACACACGGACAGCCAGGTACGCGGAACATCAAGGATGGGTATGAGATAAAGCTGACACACACGGACAGCCAGGTACGCGGAACATCAAGGATGGGTATGAGATAAAGCTGAGACACACGGACAGCCAGGTACGCGGAACATCAAGGATGGGTATGAGATAAAGCTGACACACACGGACAGCCAGGTACGCGGAACATCACGGATGGGTAGGACTAGATAAAGCTGACACACACGGACAGCCAGGTACGCGGAACATCACGGATGGGTATGAGATAAAGCTGACACACACGGACAGCCAGGTACGCGGAACATCACGGATGGGTAGGACTAGATAAAGCTGACACACACGGACAGCCAGGTACGCGGAACATCAAGGATGGGTATGAGATAAAGCTGACACACACGGACAGCCAGGTACGCGGAACATCAAGGATGGGTATGAGATAAAGCTGACACACACGGACAGCCAGGTACGCGGAACATCACGGATGGGTATGAGATAAAGCTGACACACACGGACAGCCAGGTACGCGGAACATCAAGGATGGGTATGAGATAAAGCTGACACACACGGACAGCCAGGTACGCGGTACATCACGGATGGGTATGAGATAAAGCTGACACACACGGACAGCCAGGGACGCGGAACATCAAGGATGGGTATGAGATAAAGCTGACACACACGGACAGCCAGGTACGCGGAACATCACGGATGGGTAGGACTAGATAAAGCTGACACACACGGACAGTCAGGGACGCGGAACATCACGGATGGGTATGAGATAAAGCTGACACACACGGACAGCCAGGGACGCGGAACATCAAGGATGGGTATGAGATAAAGCTGACACACACGGACAGCCAGGTACGCGGAACATCAAGGATGGGTATGAGATAAAGCTGACACACACGGACAGCCAGGGACGCGGAACATCAAGGATGGGTATGAGATAAAGCTGACACACACGGACAGCCAGGGACGCGGAACATCAAGGATGGGTATGAGATAAAGCTGACACACACGGACAGCCAGGGACGCGGAACATCAAGGATGGGTATGAGATAAAGCTGACACACACGGACAGCCAGGGACGCGGAACATCAAGGATGGGTATGAGATAAAGCTGACACACACGGACAGCCAGGTACGCGGAACATCAAGGATGGGTATGAGATAAAGCTGACACACACGGACAGCCAGGGACGCGGAACATCAAGGATGGGTATGAGATAAAGCTGACACACACGGACAGCCAGGTACGCGGTACATCAAGGATGGGTATGAGATAAAGCTGACACACACGGACAGCCAGGTACGCGGAACATCAAGGATGGGTATGAGATAAAGCTGAGACACACGGACAGTCAGGTACGCGGTACATCAAGGATGGGTATGAGATAAAGCTGAGACACACCGCTACGTACAAACTGACAAAGGTCTGAAACGAAGAAAACAAGGAAACTTACGGACGTTGATGGAATAAAAAAAATAACAAGAGGCGAAGCCTTCAAGGCTCACGTAAGAAATCGACAAACAGTAACACAAACTCAATCACTCCGTCACACACACACACACACACACACACACACACACACACACACACACACACACACACACACACACACACACACACACACACAGAGAGAAAGAGCATAGGTGAAACTGTGCAAGAAAGCGAGACACTAGATCTAGATCTGTCTGTCTGCATGTAGCCTACTTACAGGGACACGACTGCCAACTAGTCTCGGCCCGCTCAAAATAATAATGACCGAGACTTTCAGTACTTCCTTCGCGTGACGTCTAACCCTCTTACGTCATAATGTGACGTCAATGTAATGTGACGTCTTCAAATGTTAGAGTTTCTACCACAGACATACACACGCACGCACGCACGCACATACGCACATACGCACTCACGCACATACAGTCAAAGTTACGATCGCATAGGCTACACTTACGTGAGCCAAAAAGCAGCACCCAGAGATAGTAGGGACATCCAGATTCAACCTTCGTCAGACGAACATTCGTCGGTGGTGGGGATTTCCTCTCTATTTTTAACTTTGTGCCTCAATGCGCATGCGCTTGGTTTTTTTTGCGCCCACCACTGGCACTGCTTGCCGAAGACCTGCGTGGTGAAAAAGGCCTGTTTGACGAACCTCAATTAGCAATCTTCGTGAGTACTTTTAGTCCTTTTCATAATGTTAAAAATATGTTTAATGTGCGCAGTGTTAAAGTTTAATATCTTTACGACGCTTCTGTGGACTGTGCATCTGTAAACTGTTCATTTTGGAGGCCTAGTGCATGAACACGGATACCCACACAAAACTCAGAACTTGAGTCGACGAGCGACATATCCTACCGTGTGCCAGTGCCGCGTGTGGTTCGCTTTTCAGAATTTGTTTCTCAGTGTTGCTTGTGTACCCAGCATATTTAGATGTCTGGAATATTCCGATAAAAAAGACTCGTCATATATAACACTACTCGTCATCACTGTTTCGAAAAACAGACGAACGCGCACGAAGAACTTCGCGTAGATCTGGACCGAAATTGGAAAGTGGTGACCGTGACGGGATGTGACGTCACCACTTCAACAAACTCGCGAAGATCGGAACTCACGAACTTTTGACGAAGGCAAATCTGGATGTCTCTAGTAACTTGACTCGGGCAGACGTACAATACTGGAATAAAATATAGGAACAAAAGAAAAGCACGTTCGATGAACAGATATACTGTGACGGACTGACAGACAGACAGACAGACAGACAGACAGACAGACACAGATGAATACTCTCACGAAAATGCTAGTTGCCTATGATCCGAACACAGAAACGCGAATTGACGGACAAGATCCGGAGAGACATACGTATTCACACATGCCACCATCGAAGACTGACATCGACACTCACAGACACA
>NW_027125814.1:0-22500 GCF_037325665.1 Littorina saxatilis
GAGAGAGAGAGCGAGAGAGAGAGAGAGAGAGAGAGAGGAAAAGAGAGCGGGGGAGAGACAGTGACAGAAAGATATGGGGAAAAAAGAGAGATAGGCACATTTTGGGGACGTGGGAGGAAGGACATGTGAAATACAACAATGAACAAGAAATCAAAATGTGTTCTGAGTTGACAACAACAGACCGACAGAAGGACAGACAGACAGACAGACAGACCGACAGCCAGGCAGATAGATATCGGAACAGGTACAGAGTTTAAAAAGGAAGATGGTGAGTAGAAATTGAATCAAAGATAATTATTAGCAATAGAATAATGTTGGTTGAGTTATTTGTGACAGGACCTTCGAGATTCATCTCATTTCCATCGAGGAAATCGAAGGAAGTGACAGTTTCAATTCCTCTAACACGTACATATCTTCGAATTATGTGTCTTATTTACAATGTTGTTGTCAAAACTGAGTACCCTGGTGTATTAAGAAGTATGCAAGCACCAAAAGTCGGAACGTGCAGGAACATAACGGGCCTTGAAACATTCTATGATTATCATTCCTTGTAAATTGTTTTCAAATTCAACTCGGAGTTATTTTTTTCTTCTCTAAATTCTTGTAAATTCATTATTTGCAGCATCAAAAAATCTCTTGCAACAAGCATTTCTCATGCTGTGGGATGAGAGACGGCAGACTCTTCCCACGAACACATGTCCTTGCCCCAGATGGCGTAATGGTATAGACACTCTCAAGTCATCCTTATTCCCGAATAACAATTTTCTTCAGTGCAGTTTAGGCAACAAGAAAAATTCTCTCCACCAAAAAAACCACCCACCAAATAATAAAAAAATTAAAACATGATAATAATAAAAAAAAAGTTTAAAGGATAACACTCCGCACGATCCAGATGCGCTTTTTTTGGTTTTTAAAGTGGCAATTTAATTTCAGTAGAAACGACGGTGCGATGGTTTAGTATAGTGTGGAGGCGAGGCTTGGAGTGAGAGCGTAGTAATACACGTCAACAGACTGACACTGCAAAGCACTTCAAGTTGTATTTCTATCATACGGATCAATCGAAGATATCCCAGCTGGAAAATTAGAATTGCTATCGGTGTCAATTTCTTATTCACTCAAACTATTTTAGATTATAAAGAGTCTATGCTGGTAAGAAACTCAAACTGCCATTGTAAGAAATACAAATTGTCCAAACTACTGTCCTTGTAAGAAATTAAACTGTTCTTGTAACAAACTTAAATTCCAACTGTAAGAAACTCAATCACAGTTGCTGTTTGTAAACGTCTCAAAAATGAGTTGCTTGCACTTATTAAGCATGCCACTTTGGGACAGTTTTTAAACTTCAAAGCTACAGCGTCAGGGTAGAAACAAATCTTAATTCAGTTGCGAAGCCATCTTACATTTGAAGACAAAGCATATGAGAAAGACCCCTTTTCAGCCTATTCCTCAGACAATTGCATTTGAAAACAAAGCAATTTGAATCGACAATATGAAAATACACCTCGTCTGCCTATTCTTCAGACAAAAACATATTACTGCAAGTCAAGTATGTAATTTTCTAGAAAACTGTAAACACCACTATAAGCATTATGCTTGTTGTTGTTTACTCAATATGCGTTTTTTGTAAATAATGCACAAACGTTGAATAAAACAGTTTAAACCAAGTATGGACTCCAAGACTGAAAAACGCAGAGCTAGCAGAGAACCGTAAAACTGACTGAACCACGAGAGCATGACAGTGTTTTAACCCCTTCCCTTTTTCCCATCCTGATATTACGGCACTAAACCTCTCTCCCCGTGGCATCGCAGACATCATCAGAATCTATCGCCATCTTTTACTTACACTGAATGACAGAGGCATCCCCGTCACGTGATCGCCTCTGACGAATTGCTTGTCGGGAAGGCAGTGGTTGTGTTGTGATAGCAATGGGGGAGTATAGGGGGTGGTTGTGTGTGTGTGTGTGGGGGGGGGGGGGTGAGGTGTGTGGGAGGTGGTGGAGAAGAAGGTGGAGGGGGAAGGAGAGTGAGTTGCTGTGTAGAGGTGGAAGTAGTGGGGGAGGAGGATACAGTTTGAGGTCAAAAAGAGAAAGGAGAGAGAGACATACAGAGAGACAGACACACACACACACACACACACACACACACAGACAGAGACCGTGACATAAACAGTGACAGGGACAGACAAACGCACATAAACGCGAACATAGATATTCACAGGGCCGAAGATTAACAGAAATCACAAATGACCTGGGGATGAGTTGCAATGGCCAGGGGCTGGGGGCTGGGGTTGGACTGGCAAGGAGGGGGGTAGGCTTTTGTTAACTTTGGATGACATAGTCTTTTTCACGAAATGTCTGATAAATAACTTGTCTGGAAAGTAGTGCTTGTGTTGTTACCGCAATGGAGCGTTGCGGAAGGGGAGGATGGAGAGAAGAGGGGGGTATGGGTAATATATCATAAGGAGTAACGGGATACAGCCGAAAATTGTCTTGGCGTGTGTGTGTGTGTGTGTTTGTGTGTGTGTGCATGTGTGCGTGCGTGTCTGTGTGTCTCTGTGTGTGACAGAGACAAAAACAGAGAGACAGCGGTACAAACACAGAGAGTCAGAGAGGGACATAGATAGAAGTTCACGAACCAGTACGGGCTCATACCCCCCCCCCCCCCTTCCCCCCGTCCTCACACCTTCTCTCCAATGCCTAAAACAGAAGGAACAAAGCTCGTCTCATCCCCGGATGGACTTGCAATCAACTTCTCTACCTGTGTGAATGGCGACAACCACAAGCTGACCAATCACAGGCCTTGAACAAACACACGTGGGTTTTATCTTCGCAATTGACTTCTTCCGGTAATTTGTCTCCCCTTCTTTTCCGTCTGTTGAATGATAGTGTTGTGATCAAATTGATTCAATCACCTGGAGCCGGGCGATTTGGCCAGGTGGGGACGGCGGGAAAACGTTGGCAGGGAGATGAAGTGGAAATTGTTCGGAATGATGGAACTGTTTGCTTGCACACTGACAAAACGAGAACGCGTGAGTTCTGCGGTATCTCGTTCCTGATCACTGCTGTTTGAATCTTCAACGATATCTGATTTCTGTTCTGTCGAATCATGTGGGTGTTGGTTTATATGGGGATTGTTTTTTTGTTTTTTATTTTTATTTTTATTGTAAAAACTGTTTTGTATTGCCCTTGCTGTTGGTGGTACACATGTCTTTGTTTTCAATTATCATGTAGAGTTACACGACTGAGAGTTTTATTGTCTGTATAAAATGCAAAGATGGTGTGAGTGTGTGGGGGTGGGGGGGGGGGGGGGGGCGAGGAGGGAGATTTAACACCGAGCTTCTTCCTCTTCTTCTTCTGTCTGTCAGTCCGTCGGTCTGTCAGTCCGTTTGTCTGTCTGTCTTCCTGTCTGTCTTTCTGTCTGCCTGTCTGTCTGTCTGTCTGTCTGTCTGTCTGTTCGTCCGTCCATCCGTCTTTTTATCTATCTGTCTATATGTCTGTCTGTCTGTCTGTCTGTCTCTCTCTCTCTCTCTCTCTCCATTCATCTATCTATCTATCTATCTATCTATCTATCTATCTATCTATCTATCTATTGTTCTATATAACTATATCCCTATCTATCTTATCTACACTGGAGACTTTCCCTCAACGCCTCCGTCAATGCTTGTCCACTCATCCTTCGTGTCCGAACGTGCAGAAGGTCACCCAGGACAAAACGAAAGCCACGGTCACAGATCTCCTCTAGCTAAGATGGACAACGGCAAAGTGTCCTCTAAATGGACACTCGTGGGACAGTGATGACCACTTGGTCGTGTGACTATCACCTGTCAATGAGCAATTGATGCCGTCCTTTTTTACACCTGCTTGTCATTCTATTGTCAGAGTGATCTTCAAAGGCGACAAACTGGTACCGTTGGCTCGGACGGGCCCTCTCTCACTTCTGTTAATACATACAGTTATCTGTCAAAGGATTAATGTTATATAAAGTCTTATATCGCGCGCGTATCTCCAGACTCGGACTCAAGGCGCAGGGGTCTATCTATGCCGTGTGAGATGGAATTTTTTACACAATACATCACGCATTCACATCGACCAGCAGATCGCAGCCATTTCGGCGCATATCCTACTTTTCACGACCTATTATTCCAAGTCACACGGGTATTTTGGTGGACATGTTTTATCTATGCCTATACAATTTTGCCAGGAAAGACCCTTTTGTCAATCGTGGGATCTTTAACGTGCACACCCTAATGTAGTGTACACGAAGGGACCTCGTTTTTTTAGTCTCATCCGAAAGACTAGCACTTGAACCCACCACCTAGGTTAGGAAAGGGGGGAGAAAATTGCTAACGCCCTGACCCAGGGTCGAACTCGCAACCTCTCGCTTCCGAGCGCAAGTGCGTTACCACTCGGCCACCCAGTCCTGTATCTCTCTGTGGTTTCTGGTGTGTGCTAATTACAGGTTCTGGAGTGAAGATCGATGGCACTCTTGTCTGAAAGTAGTATGGATATCATTGACGAAAATTGCTGTGCAACAAGTATTTCTGGGAAACACCACTCTACCGTTTTAAATGAAAATAAATCTGCATTTTACTTATCGTATTTGAGATATCTGTGTCTTTTTGTTAATTTCTTAGTTTCTTTCTTTCTTCTTTATTGTTTTTTCTTTCTTTCTTTCTTTCTTTCTTTTTTTCTTTCTTTCTTTCTTTCTTTCTTTCTTTCTTTCTAAGCCTTTTCTCCGTCCGTCCTCTCTCTCGTAATGGGCGTGAGTGCGATGTTATTGTTACTTTTACTTGATTAATCTTCTTTACGTTAAGCTGCTCTAAAAGACGATCGATCTGTATTTCCCTTTTTGAAGACGCTCCTTTTGCTGACTTCACTCGGGTATGATGTAGTAACAACCCACAGCCAAACACAGGTAAAGCACAGATATATACTTGCCGAACAACATCTATAGTTCACCCGAAACAGTGACACAGCCAAACATGATTTTACAATCTGACAATGACCCAAGAAAACGGGCGAAGATCACCCGCGAAGCGTCGAGTTTATTGTCCACTTTCTTTTGATGTGAAGGACAGTTTCAGTGAAGCAATCTCTGAGGGGACAAATCACGTTCCACTCTGTCCCGTTATCCCCACTTGTTACTGTTATTGACCCTGAGGAGACATTGTGAAGCGCTGTATAGGGGCATGGGGGCTAAAACGGATGAGTAAGCAGGCAACTCACTCAGAAAAGACACAGTTCTCTTATGGACAAGTGAACACCGGAATACCGCTTTGTATTATATAGATACGGGAGCTCGAAATAGGCTATTTAGTTTTAAATTTTAAATAGCTCAGATGGTAGAGCACTGGACTTGTGATCGGAAGGTCGCAGGTTCGAATTCGGGCCGGGACGGACACGGGTCAACTTTATGTGCAGACCCAGAGACGGAAGCCATGTCCCACCCCCGTGTCATCACAATGGCACGTAAAAGACCTTGGTCATTCTGCCATAAGTGCAGGTGGCTGAATACACCTAAACACGCAGACACCTGGGTAGCGCGACTCCGTTGCTGCTAGCTTTCCACTGGGAGGAAGCGACCCGAATTTCCCAGCGATGGGACAATAAAGTAATGAAAATGAAAAAGTGAAATGAATCGTGGTTAGACAAGATTACGATCTGTTTTATGACGTGCGAAGTTGAGTATCTTACCTGCCCTAAAGGGGGTTAAGATCCTCGTCAAAAAGTCGTTAAGTTAATCCCAAGAAACTTGGCTTGTACGAGCATGAGATTAATAAATGTTCTTTACCTGCTGAGAGAGGGGAAAAGAAAAGAATGTTGGAAACAAAGAGAGGAAAGGAAGAAAAGACAGAGGCAAGGAAAAGAAGAACGCAGTTGATAATGCATTAAGCAAAACACGTCAAAACCTTAACCAAGACACAATAACATATGGTAATGAACAACTTGAATAGATGTGGAATGAGACTGACAGACAGCCACCCCCTACCCCCCCCCCCCCTCCAAAAAAAAAAAACGAAACAAAAAGAGACAAAAAGGAAAAAAAGACCACAGACATCAAGGGCATTTCACCAATAAAAACCAAACAATAAAAACTCCACAAACAAAGAAAAAAAAAGACAAATAACGTGACCACGACAAGAAAACAGAGCACCAAGGCTTTAACACACATCAGATAAAGTTCTCGAGTTTTTTTTCTTCTAAAAAACAAAGCAAGCAGTGTATATGACAAACATCAGTGACAAATGAGAACATCTGGAAAGAAAAATAAATCATAACAGATGCCAGATAGGTGGGTACATGCACACTTCAAGATAAAGCAAGCCCCCAATCGTTGCCCGCGGACAAGAAATGAAAATGATATCAGTTAAACAGTATACATATTTTCAGTCAGCATAGAACGCCTGATTTTCCATTGGGCAAAGTCCACTTCGCGAAGTGTATTTCACGAAGCTCGCTAAAGGAAGCTTTGGCACTGAATTTTCGGTACAAAAAAAGACTTTGAGAAGTCTTCGCGAAGTCAAATTTGAGCTCAAGTAAGACCAGCCTTCAGGGATAAACTCGGTGCAAGAAAAACACAAAAGCACACCCAAGACTGAAAGGCAATAACTGAGACAGAGACACCGAGATATACCAGAGATTGAGTAGAGCTGCCAGTGACAGAGTTTGAGAGGGGGACAAAGACAAAACGAAAGACTGAGACGGAAACATGAACAGAGACAGGCATAATATAAACACACACAGAAACAAAGTCAGAGACACAAATAGATTTGTTGTTTGTTGTTTGTTTGCTTAACGCCCAGCCGACCACGAAGGGCCATATCAGGGCGGTGCTGCTTTGACATATATAACGTGCGCCACACACAAGACAGAAGTCGCAGCACAGGCTTCATGTCTCACCCAGTCACATTATTCTGACACCGGACCAACCAGTCCTAGCACTAACCCCATAATGCCAGACGCCAGGCGGAGCAGCCACTAGATTGCCAATTTTAAAGTCTTAGGTATGACCCGGCCGGGGTTCGAACCCACGACCTCCCGATCACGGGGCGGACGCCTTACCACTAGGCCAACCGTGCCGGTCACACAAATAGATTCAGAGACAGAGAATGATACAGACACGAGGACACATACAGAGACAGGGATGGAAACACATACAGAAACAGAGACAGAGACACTCACAGGGACAGAGAAACAGATCAAGACAGGGACAGAGACAGAGAACAGAAAAAGACAGGGACAGAAAACAGAAAAAGACAGGGACAGAGAACAGAAAAAGACAGGGACAGAGAACAGAAAAAGACAGGGACAGAGAACAGAAAAAGACAGGGACAGAGAACAGAAAAAGACAGGGACAGAGGCAGAGACAGAGACAGAGAACAGACAAAGAAATATCCAGTCGCTTATGATTATTCTCGTTCGTGGTAGTGCTGGCTTGTCTCTTGCGTTGTTTTTGTTTTTATTTCCTGCCCGAAAGCTTACTCGTAACGACCCAATATGTTGTTACGACATTGCTGTGAACTTTGCTGGTTCGATGTGGAAATATGCCACCTCACTCATTGTTTGTGCTGATTCTGTGAATTTTACATTTCAAACCATATCTATTGCAATTTGCCTATTGTTGTTTATGTGTGGTGATATCCATCCAAATCCTGGACCAAACACAACACGGGGGGGGGGGGGGGGGGGGTGGGATCTCTATTGTTCATGTAAACACTCGCAGTCTTCAATATAAGACACCGTTCCTTGAGGCTGAATTGGGGAAGTTTGATATGATAACTGTATCTGAGACCTGGCTGTCGGACAAAGTTGACCAAGACTACATCTGCTTAAAAGGTTACCACCCTCCAGTTAGACGTGATAGGCCCGGGGATCCCCACGGCGGCGTAGCCGTTTATGTAAATTGCAATCTGATTTGCAAACCGAGGATCGACTTGTGTATACCTGATTTGGAAGCGATCTGGATCGAGACTAAATTGGGTCAAGATACTCTTCTCGTTGGTGTGTTTTATAGACCACCGAGTGCAACCGTCGACCATTGGCTTCTTATCAACGATTCCGTTCAACTTGCCATGAATACCCCACATAAGTTTATTATCTTTGGTGATCTCAACGCTGATTGTACTGTTAACCCCCCGTTTCATCTGCGGGAATTAATGAACACAAACAGTTTATCTCAGTTGATATCAGAACCCACTCGAATAACCGATACTTCGTCAACTATAATTGATCTGGTATTAACTCCGTGTCCTAACTTGGTAAAAAGAGTTGGTGTTCTACCACCTGTATGCAGTGACCACTCGTGTACAGTCCTTTTGTATATTTAATCATGACTTACCGTCGGGTGGTTGATTCAAACGAACACTATATAATTATTCCAAAATTGATGTTGACAAGTTGTTGCAAATATGGAAAGTGAAGATTGGAATAATATAGTCGATTTAGAATCCATTGATGATGCCGCTGAAATGTTTTCCGATAAGTTAATGATGATAGCTAAAGAGTGTATGCCTGTAAAGGTAGTGACAATGAACGGACACGATGCTGTGTGGATCACCGAGGAAATCAAAAAGTTGATTAGGAAAAAGCAAGATATTCACGCATTAGCCAAACGTCTGGATACTGTATGGTGCTGGTCTCTTTTCCGACGGTTGAGAAATAACTTGACTGATGTTATAAGAAAAAGGAAAGAAGAGCACAATTTAGGGAACTAGAAAATAGAATATTGTCACCTCATAATTTTGGCAATAAAGACTGGTGGAAGGTAGTTAACTCTTTTTTGAAAAAGAAAGGAATGAGTACAAATGAGATTCCGCCGATTGAAAGCAATGGAATTGTTTATTACTCTGCAGAGGATAAAGCCGAGGTTTTTAATGAAGCATTTCTACGACAGTCGCATATACAAGGTCATGATGATGACGTTCCACCAGTTGAAGAAGAGCCTATTTCCATTAGTCCTCTCGTGATAACTACCGAAATGGTGTACGCTGTTCTAAACAACCTCGATGTTAGGAAAGCAGTAGGTCCTGATTTGGTTCACAATAAACTTCTTAAACTTGCTGCTTGTATTATTTCAAATCCGCTTGCAACCCTATTCCAGAGATCGTTGGCAGAGGGAAAGTTTCCGAAAATTTGGAAAGTAGCTCATGTGATTCCCATTTGTAAGAAAGGTGAAAAAGAACACTGTAGTAACTATCGTCCGGTTTCATTACTCAGTTGCATTGGAAAAGTATTGGAAAAATGTGTTCAAGCCCATGTTTTTTGATATCTCACAGATAATGATTTATTAACGGTTAACAGGGGCGGATCTGGGGGGGGGGTGCAATGGGTGCAATTGCACCCCCCCCCCCAGCGGGAAAAAAAAAAAAAAAAAAAAGAAGAAAAAAAAAAGAAGAAAAATGTATCACCTGAAAATAGCACTTTACACGCTCAGATTGCACCAGATTGCACAATTTTGCTTCCTTTTTAAAAAAAAATTCCGGGGGGGGAAAAAATTCCCGGACCCCCCTAGCATGCTCGGCGCTTCGCGCCATCGGTTCGGCGCTTCGCGCCTTCGCTGATAAGATACAAAAAAACAAAAAAAAAAGAACTTTGCACCCCCCCCTTTCAAAACCCAGCTCCGCCC
Source organism: Littorina saxatilis (assembly GCF_037325665.1). Classification (NCBI taxonomy): domain Eukaryota; kingdom Metazoa; phylum Mollusca; class Gastropoda; order Littorinimorpha; family Littorinidae; genus Littorina; species Littorina saxatilis. Next base: position 9,625 of record NW_027125814.1, read on the forward strand.
CTGGGTTTCTCAGTCAGGGTTTATTCCTGGTGATTCAACTAGTTTTCAGTTGTTGAGCATGTATGACGATTTTTGTCAATCCTTAGATAAGCAGTTGACGTCTCAGGCTGTTTTCTGTGATATATCAAAAGCCTTCGACAGAGTGTGGCATAAGGGTTTGTTGCATAAATTATATGCTATAGGCATAAGAGGTGTTTTATTAAAATGGTTTGAAGATTATTTGACAGGCAGGTGACAAGCCGTTGTTATCCAAGGCAGAAAATCGATATATGGACGTGTTTGTTCAGGTGTTCCCTAAGGTTCTGTTCTGGGGCCCTTGTTGTTCCTTGTGTACATTAACGATATTGTCATTGATATCGAATCTGTCATTAAACTTTTTGCTGATGATACCAGTTTGTGTTTATCTCTAAATGATGCAAACACGCGGACACAGATCCTAAATACAGACTTAGCCAAAATTGCACACTGGGCGGAAAAATGGAAAGTTAATTTCAATAATTTAAAAACAGATTTGATGACCTTTTCAAGAAATAGAATGCCTGAAACCCTTCCTCTTGTATTTGATGGAACAATTCTGAGAGAAAACCACGTTCACAAACATCTTGGTGTACTGATTCAGAGCGACTGCAAATGGGAATCACATGTTCAGTCAATTATATCAAAAGTACGTGTTCTTCTCTCATGTTTTCGGTCCTATAAGTATCGCCTTAGCCGAAAGGCACTTGAACTTATGTATAAATCTTTTATTATTCCCCATTTTGATTTTTCTGACGTCATTTGGGACAATTGTTCTGACAGATTAGCTACTTTATTAGAAAACTTGCATCTTGATGCCATTAGAACTATTACTGGTGCAGTTCGTGGCACGAGTCACCAAAAATTGTACGATGAATCAGGATTTACAACACTGAAGGAGAGGCGAAAAAGACACAAATTGATTTTGTATTTCAAATTAGTTAATGCACGCGTGCCACCATACTTACTAGAACGTCTGCCTCCTCTCGTTGCTTCTGTGAACCCTTACCATAGACGAAGACCACTCGACAGACAGACTCCCCACTCTCGAACTGAACTGTATAAAAAGTCATTTTTTCTGTCTTCAACTTCCCTGTGGAATGAGCTTCCAGATACTGTAAAACAACTTGATTCTATTGAGTTATTTAAAAAACGTATTAGTTCTGATGATTCTGTTGTTCCCTCGTATAGATACACATCTGATCGAAAATCAGAAATTATCCATTGCAGACTTAGATTGAGGATCAGCAATCTAAATAGTGATCTATTTGACAGACATTTAATTCCCGACCCGTCATGCACTTGTGGTTATCCTGTTGAAAATGCGGAGCACTATATTTTGCATTGCTCCTTATATCTTCAAATACGTGAAGTCACCTTGTCAACACTGTCCAACTATGATTTGCTAACCGCTGATGATTTTCTGTATGGCAATAGACACAAGTCAGACAGCGAAAATGCATTGATATTTGACCTGTTATTTACTCAGTTAGTTAGTTAGTTAGCTGTTGCTTTTCGGGTCCAGCGGACCATAATAGGCCAAATCAGGACCCCATTCAAGTTTATCTTATTAAGGAAACGTTTTGAATAATGAATGCATTTATCTCATCCATGTTCGAAACGACCATGTGCAATACTGTTGACATTTTCCTGTTCTGGTAGTATTTTATTTTCTACCATGTGGAAGTCATTGTGTGCGTGTGTGTGCGAGTGAGTGTGCGAGCGCGTGTGAGTACTGTTGTTAGTTTAGCATTGTGTTTTTTGTTCCTTTTATTGTTATATGATTGTCTACCATAATTCACCATTATTATTTTGACATTATTTCAAACTTGTTATATTACAATCGTCCGCCAAATTTCATTTGCTTTTAAGAGTACGCTCATAAGCCTAGCTTGTTGTGCTCCATGTTCCTTATTTCATGTATGCGGCAATATTCTGATGAAATTTACTGAATAAACTTGTTTAAACCAACAGAAAAAGACAGGGACAGAGACAGAGAACCGAAATAGACAGAGACAAAGCCAGAACCAGAGAAACAGATCAAGACCAGAGACAGAGAACAGAAAAAGACAGGGACAGAGACAGAGAACCGAAATAGACAGAGACAAAGCCAGAACCAGAGAAACAGATCAAGACCAGAGACAGAGAACAGAAAAAGACAGGGACAGAGACAGAGAACAGAAATAGACAGAGACAAAGCCAGAACCAGAGAAACAGATCAAGACCAGAGACAGAGAACAGAAAAAGACAGGGACAGAGACAGAGAACAGAAATAGACAGGGACAGAGACAGAGAACAGAAATAGACAGAGACAAAGCCAGAGCCAGAGAAACAGATCAAGACCAGAGACAGAGAACAGAAAAAGACAGGGACAGAGACAGAGAACAGAAATAGACAGGGACAAAGCCAGAGCCAGAGAAACAGATCAAGACCAGAGACAGAGAACAGAAAAAGACAGGGACAGAGACAGTGAAACAGATCAAGACAGGGACAAAGCCAGAGCCAGAGAAACAGATCAAGACCAGAGACAGAGAACAGAAATAGACAGGGACAGAGACAGAGAACAGAAATAGACAGGGACAAAGCCAGAACCAGAGAAACAGATCAAGACCAGAGACAGAGAACAGAAATAGACAGGGACAGAGACAGAGAACAGAAATAGACAGAGACAAAGCCAGAACCAGAGAAACAGATCAAGACCAGAGACAGAGAACAGAAATAGACAGGGACAGAGACAGAGAACAGAAAAAGACAGGGACAGAGACAGAGAACAGAAAAAGACAGGGACAAAGCCAGAACCAGAGAAACAGATCAAGACCAGAGACAGAGAACAGAAAAAGACAGGGACAAAGCCAGAACCAGAGAAACAGATCAAGACCAGAGACAGAGAACAGAAAAAGACAGGGACAAAGCCAGAACCAGAGAAACAGATCAAGACCAGAGACAGAGAACAGAAATAGACAGGGACAAAGCCAGAACCAGAGAAACAGATCAAGACCAGAGACAGAGAACAGAAAAAGACAGGGACAAAGCCAGAACCAGAGAAACAGATCAAGACCAGAGACAGAGAACAGAAATAGACAGGGACAAAGCCAGAGCCAGAGAAACAGATCAAGACCAGAGACAGAGAACAGAAAAAGACAGGGACAAAGCCAGAGCCAGAGAAACAGATCAAGACCAGAGACAGAGAACAGAAAAAGACAGGGACAGAGACAGAGAACAGAAATAGACAGGGACAAAGCCAGAGCCAGAGAAACAGATCAAGACCAGAGACAGAGAACAGAAAAAGACAGGGACTGAGACAGAGAACAAAAACAGACAGGGACAGAGACAGAGAACAGAAAAAGACAGGGACAAAGACAGAGAACAGAAATAGACAGGGACAAAGCCAGAACCAGAGAAACAGATCAAGACCAGAGACAGAGAACAGAAATAGACAGGGACAAAGCCAGAGAACAAAAACAGACAGGGACAGAGACAGAGAACAGAAATAGACAGGGACCGAGACAGAGAAACAGATCAAGACAGGGACAGAGGCAGAAAACAGAAAAAGACAGGGACAGAGGCAGAAAACAGAAACAGACAGGGACTGAGACAGAGAACAGGAAAAGACAGGAACAGAGACAGAGAACAGAAACAGACAGACACAGTCACACAACCACAAAAACAGACAGCAACCAAGTGTAATACGTGATACAGCCACTTGTTTTCATCGTAAAACACACGAACCTTGTGACCCTTCTCCCGTCAGTCTGTCATTTGCCAAACACATGTCGCGCCTCGAAGCAACAATACCAGGTTAACCCCCAGAGACCCCTTAAATCTTCGTTTTGCTTCCGAAGAATAACTCCTCGGAAAATGAGCCTGAAACATATCCTAATCTACAAAAGAAGTTTCTTATCTCGCCAATTGTTCTCCGGAGGCTTGTCAGGAAAGCAACTTGTGATAAAGTTTCAACTGAATCAGCTAAAACAGTAAAGGAACAATACATAACGTAAAAACAAATGAAGATTTGGGTTAAAAAAAATGTGAAAAAAGGCTGAATTTATAACATGTGTAGATATCTCGGCACATTCGTAATTTTATTTTGCCCTTGACCCTTCAGGAAGAAGATGATGATTGCGATGACGATGATGCCCCAGATGATGATGATGATGATGATACATCAGATGGATAATGACGATGCACCAGATGAATGATGATGATGATGATGATGATGATGATGATGATGATGATGATGATGATGATGATGATGATGATGATGATGATGATGATGATGATGATGATGATGATGATGATGATGATGATGATGATGATGATGATGATGATGACGATCATGATGATGATGATGATGAATGATGATGATGATAATGATGATGATGATGATGATGAATGATGATGATGAGGAGGAGGAGGAGGAGGTTGAGGAGGAGGAGGATGAGGAAGAGGTTGAAAAGGAGGTTGAGGGGGAGGAGGATGAGGAGGAGGATGAGGAGGATGAGAAGGAGGATGAGGATGAGGATGAGGATGAGGAGGATGAGAAGGATGAGAAGGAGGAGGAGAAGGAGGAGGAGGAGGAGGAGGAGGAGGATAATGATGATGCACCAGATAATAATGATGATAAATCGTACTACATTGCATTCTGACAATATTTGTGTCCTCATAAATTGATGGTTACACAGACGGTGAAATGAAGATTTGATTCTTAATTCTAACGCAACTGTAATTCAAAAGTACATAGCACCAAATCCACGCCTTTTACAAGGTGACCACAGCTATGACACTCTCTCTCTCTCCGATAGTGACAAGAAAAATGATAACAATGAAAAATATATTGGGTGTGGTGGGACGACGCCTCATCTGCGAGTAACAGTATAGATTTGACATTACAAACCAACACACTTGTGCCATTATTGAAGGAATCCATGGATGGTTTACGGTGCAAACAACTACAAACCTGACATTTCGGACTTAGCATCACTTGCCAGAAATACCCACAGATACATCAGAAACACGTGTGATCTTTTTTTGTATGCGATTCTATAAAAGAAACAAGATTCGTCTTAGATGTGCATGTTCTTGTGGTTAAAATAATACCGGCGATATACAAAATAATACAATGTGTATTTTTTCATAGTATTGTGGAGAGATTATTTGTATTTATATCATCTAAATGCTAAATACTACTACATCCAGCGAAAAGGCACGCAATTTGGTTTGTGTTTTGTAGTATTTTGTTTTGTTATCTTTTTATCATTTTTATTTTTTTTAATTTTTTTTGACTTAGCTTGCAGGTTTTTTACTGCTTTTTTCGGGGTACAAAGTCTGAGGACGGTCAAGTTACATCTCCCAGACAGAAGCCATTGTTGAAAACCATCATACATTTGCTGATATTTTTTTAGATTTTTTTTTATAGCATGTGTGTCTGATGGGGGGACAATAGGACCCACAGCTGTGGAACACAAGCACAAACTTGGTGGGAGACCCATTTGTCTCCGCACAATTTGCTTTCCACAAACACCAATATCTTTTCTCTATGGAAGACATATGTCAGATAGTGTAAAAGGGTGCTCTGTCTTGCCGTGCAGGAGACCCGATAAAACAGATAGAACGTGATGTGGTGGTGGGGTTTTTGAGTGATGACAAACGAAAAGAAGAAAGCTACAAGAAAGCAAGATAGGAAGAAAAAAAAGAACGGAACAAGTGAGAAGAAAAAAAAGAAAGAAAGAAAGAAAGAGAGGAAGGAAGGAAGGAAGGAAGGAAGGAAGGAAGGAAGGAAGGAAGGAAGGAAGAACGAAAGAAAGAAAGAAAGAAAGAAAGACAGAAAAAAGAAAGAAAAAAGAAAGAAAGAAAGAGAGGGAGAAAGAAAGAAGACAAAAAGACATAGAGGAAGAAAGAAAGGAAGAAAGACAGACAAAAAAAAAAAGAGAAGAAGAGAGGAAGAAAAGCAAAACGAAGCAAAAATAGAAAATGGTAAAGAAAAAAAAAAGAAACAAAAAGAAAGAACGAAGAAATAAGGAATGAACGAATGGCACAAACAAGCAAGCAAACAAACAAACGAGCAAACAAAGTCGAGGACATCAAAATACAAGACTGAAAAGCAACGAACACACTGAAAACAGTAGAGAAGTGCAGAAAAACTTAAGCAGAGGTCTAAAGACGAGAAGAGGATAAATAGATGAGCATATAGCAGCATTAATGACGACGACTGAACGTACAATTTAGTTGAAAGCGAAACACAATCGAGGGTCAGAGAAAGAAAGCCCCCCCACCCCTTCCCCCGATTCCCCCCAATAATAATACTAATAATGAACACAATACAGAACACCTTCATCATAATATCCACAGACCAACAGCTTAATTTCTGCCAATCTGGAACCGATTGTAAAGCGAGGCCTCAGTAAACCTCAGGCCAAACACGGTGTCAACCACTTTTGTTCCACGCACAATTTCACACCCTATACGCAAAGCAACACTCTTACGTAAAACTTTCTTTTTGACTCCTCACTTGCCCTTCACACGTTGGCAATAGAAGTAGGAGCAAGGTCACCCCATCAGATGGCTTCTAAATAGGCATCCTCACATATGGGGGTTTGGCCAAAAACAATTGCAACGTTTCCTATCTGTCCCCCACAGATGCAGTTGAGACACCGCGGAGCGTGAGAAATCGTCTTGCTCTCCGTGCACACACACCACTCTACCCCTCCGTCAACATTTTTTGTATTTTTCTTCCCTTTTTCTTTTTCTTTTTTTAATCCGAAAAGAAGATCCTCTTAGGGAAGAAAATATCTTTTCCGTGGATACCTCTGTGTGTGTTTTTTAATTTTTTTGTTGTTATTCCTCCTTCTGGTTCTAAAAGCTCTCCCTCCCGTTCGTTGCCATATGTCTCGGTTTCCAAGTCTCAAAATCAGTCCAGATGAGGAGGCATACTTCTGTCGGTGCAGCGGCACCAGATGTGAAGATGTGTGTGTGTGTGCGTGTGACTTTTTTTTGTGGGTGCATGTAGCTAATACAATTCTGCATGTGCAATATGTGTGACAGTGTTTGTTATTTCGCTGATCAGTTTTCATTTCTTTTTTTTTCTTTTTTTTTCTTTCTTTCATTCTTTCTTTTCTTTCTTTCTTTTTTCTTTCTTTCTTTTCTTTCTTTCTTCTTTCTTTCTTTCTTTCTTTCTTTCTTTTTTCTTTCTTTCTTTTCTTTCTTTTTTTCTTTCTTTCTTTCTTTTTTCTTTCTTTCTTTTCTTTCTTTCTTCTTTCTTTCTTCTTTCTTTCTTTCTTTTTGTCTTTCTTTCTTTCATTATTTAATTATTTATCTATGTATCTATTTATTTTGTAATCTTAACATTCATGAACTGACGGATGAATAAGTTGTTGGATAGGCGATGACTATGTCTTCTTTCCAACTATAAGGACATTGGACAAAAGTAGTTCTGTTTTTGTTTCTGTCTGTTTAATTTTGAGATGACACCTGATGCTATACATTAATTTGAGTTACTTTTGTTTGTTTGTTTGTTCGTTCATGGGCTGAAACTCCCAAGGCTTTTACGTGTATGACCGTTTTTACCCCGCCATTTAGGCAGCCATACGCCGCTTTTGGAGGAAGCATGCTGGGTATTTTCGTGTTTCTATAACCCACCGAACTCTGACATGGATTACAAGATCTTTTTCGTGCGCACTTGGTCTTGTGCTTGCGTGTACACACGGGCGTGTTCGGACACCGAGGAGAGTCTGCACACAAAGTTGACTCTGAGAAATAAATCTCTCGCCGAACGTGGGGACGAACTCACGCTGACAGCGGCCAACAGGATACAAATCCAGCGCGCTACCGACTGAGCTACATCCCGTCAATTTGAGTTACTAAACTGTTCTTTCATCTAACACTGATGACAATAACACAAAACGATGACCAACTCGGACTCCTCAAGTTCCGATACTGATCCTTTAATATACAGCAAATATACCCAATCGTTGTCCTCTACACTGAGTTGGGAATTGGGTAATTGGAACAATCGTTGTCCTCTACACTGAGTTAGGAATTGGGTAATTGGAACAATCGTTGTCCTCTTCACTGAGTTATGAATTGGGTAATTGGAACAATCGTTGTCCTCTACACTGAGTTAGGAATTGGGTAATTGGAACAATCGTTGTCCTCTTCACTGAGTTAGGAATTGGGTAATTGGAACTATCGTTGTCCTCTACACTGAGTTAGGAATTGGGTAATTGGAACTATCGTTGTCCTCTACACTGAGTTAGGAATTGGGTAATTGGAACAATCGTTGTCCTCTACACTGAGTTAGGAATTGGGTAATTGGAACTATCGTTGTCCTCTACACTGAGTTAGGAATTGGGTAATTGGAACTATCGTTGTCCTCTACACTGAGTTAGGAATTGGGTAATTGGAACAATCGTTGTCCTCTACACTGAGTTAGGAATTGGGTAATTGGAACAATCGTTGTCCTCTACACTGAGTTAGGAATTGGGTAATTGGAACAATCGAATGTCCAAAAACAGGTTGTACAATTTTACACGGTTGTCTTGTCTAGTGTCCATTCTTGATAACAAAGCATGATCCTATTAATCAAAACACACACACACACACACACACACACACACACACACACACATACAAATACACACACACATACACACACACACACACACACACACAGACACACACACACACACACACAGACACACACACACACATACACGTACACACGCACAGACACATACACACATACACACACACACACACACACACACTGGGACAGACAGACACACACATACACACAGACACAAACACACACACATACACGTACACACACACAAAAACACACCCACACACACACATACACACACGCACATACACACACACACATACACACACACACACACGGAGTGGAGGGGTGGGCGGTGCGGATGAATGAAATGGCACATGAACAAGTCCCCTCCCCTCTCCTCCCCTCCCCTCCCCTCCCCTCCATCATCTCATGTTTATAGATGTGAGGTAAAGGAGACGAATTTCTTTTTCATTACTTTTGACAGACCAAGACGTTTAGATAAAGAGGCCAGCCCTACCTAGAGATGCTATCAGATCTCAGGTTGCTCGAGATGTGATTGCTGATGGCTGAGCGAGAGAGAGAGAGAAAGAGAGAGAGAGAGAGAGAGAGAGAGACAGAGAGACAGTGAGACACAGAGAGATAGACAGACAGAGACAGAGACAGAGGGAGACAGAGAGACAGACAGAGAGACAGACAGACAGACAGACAGACAGACAGACAGACAGACAGACAGACAGACAGACAGACAGACAGACAAAAGCATAGACATAGAGACAGAGAGAGACAGACACCTAGACTCGCAGAAGAAAACACCGAGGGGCATTGGCAGACAAAGAAAAGCGAGGTGGGGGGGGGGGGGGGGGGTGGGGGCGCAATCCGAGTTGTCATAATAACGGTCTCACATTTCAAATACTCGTACGAGAAAGAAAACGTAAACAAACAAGATATGAAGCAAAACAAAACAAGCAAACAAAATATGCAGAAAAAGTCAACAAAAAGAACACATGATAAATGTCAGTGACCTCACTATGTCACAGAACCCGTTTCTCTCCTATCAATTATGTAATGCGCAGAGTGTTAACTGTTCTGCCACTATTGTTCTGGTTAAAAATGTTCGCTTCTTTTTATTTTGATGCTGTTGTTTTTGTTTTTTTGTCTTTTGTGTGTGTTTTGTTCTATTACTCTATAGCTCAATTTTCTCCTTCTTTAATTTTTTTATTTTTTTATTTCTTGATTTTGAAGCATGTGGCATTTTCATTCCAGTTTGAAAGAAAATCAGAACCAATTATTTATAGTTGTGTTTCTTTTGTTTGTATGAAGTGTATTATTTATTTTGTGTGTGTATTTTTTAAGAGTGTGACGTAGAGTTTGCACTGCATAACCTCCAGACTCGGACCCACGTACTCGGTGTAAGGTTTATATCAAAATTGTAGGTTGCGCAATGGTAGTGATTAACCCTCATAATGACACAACTCATTGATCCAAATGTTATGTGTAACTTTCTCCTTCTATACTTCCGCCCACTAACAAATATACATCAATTACCAATATTCTGCCCCACACATCAAAAACAAAGCGTGCATAATATTACGATGCTTAATATGCACCTCCTCCTAGCTATTCACTCAGTAACACAGTGTAATTAATTACCCATCAACAGTTGCACTTACTCAATTTAGTCCCTCAGTAAAGCCTTTAATTAATGAGGCGAAGTCCGCGACTGCGCGAAGTATGCTTCGCGAAGCTGGCCGCACAGAGCTTCAGCACTGAGTTTTCGGTAAAACGACTTCTTGAAGTTTTTGCCAAGTCGACTTCGGGCTCAATTAAGTATCGCCTGACCTACAGCGACGAATAAACAAGAGGCAGTAACCAATTAGCCGAAGAGTGTTCTCTGTGTATATCCTGAGGATGTTGCAAACTGATGGATTGAAGTGAAGACTTCCTTGACCAAAGCGACCATCCACTCGAGAGCTGAGACGCTCCGCGTTTGAAAAAGAGCTTCTTCTACTTATGATAATTATCCTCTCTCAGAGACCAGGGCCCAGATGCACGAAGCGAAAGTGGATGCCACCCAAGGGGGTAGGAGACCGCCGCAGGGTCTGATTGGTTTAAATCCCTACAAATCTGAATGTCAATCAATCAGACCTCGCGGCTGGCTCTCAGCCACTTGGGTGGCACCCACTTTCGCTTCCTGCACCCCAGCCCTGGGCCGAGATGCACGAGAAAGTTACCAACCAGTTAGGAGTCAGCTGCGGTGTTGGAATGGTTGAAATTGAGATTTCTTTGTGATTTCAAAGAATCAGACCCCGCGGTTTTGCTCTTTCCCGTTTGGGTGGCATCTACTTTCGCTTCGTGCATCTGGGCCTTGGTCTCTGAGAGAGGATATCACAAGTAGAAGAAGCTCTTTTTCAAACGCGTAGCCTCTTTCCCGTTTGGGTGGCACCCACTTTTGGTTCGTGCACCTCACCCCTAACATACTTATGCATTCTTCTCCCTGCGCTTTTTTCTTGCTTGTTGGAAAGTTGTATTGGTGCAAATACGTGTTATTTAGGATAATTGATCACTATCAAAGGCGCTTTAATTTTTGACTTAAAATGTGGCAAAAAGATGTGAAAACACGGAACTTATTGTGTGATGATCAATGCGTAACTTTTCTTCCAGACCTGTTGTTACTCTCGTGTGTACATACTGTCCTTGTAACTCAAATTGGTAGAAGCATAATCAACGTAATTTTCTTTAGCTCTAATTTTCACGTTAATTTTTATTTTATTTACCTCTTGTTTCTTTTCAGCTCTCACACCTAAGTTTACTTCTCCGTCTACAGCAAACCATACTTAATGTATATAATCAATATGCTCACATCTTCATCATTTTCTTATCACCGTTCAGGGATATTACGTCTCAAGTCAACTTGTTTTTCTTTTACTTTCTGCTGCCGGATGTGAAATCAAAGTTGTGGAAATGGTTAATGAAAAGGTTTTTTTGGGTTTTTTGGAACTATTTATGCCTGGTTAATTTTTTCAATCTACTTTTCATTGAACGTCTTGGCGCGCACACATAGACTAAGCCTGCAATGTTGGTTTCGTTTTGTTACGGTCTGAGAAAGAAAGAGACCTATTGTTTCGTTTCGCTTTCAAGTCTTAACCAGCCTCTCGGAGTTCGGTGTCCTAATTTTGCCCCTGGTATCTTTTCTGGGTAATGGTCGCGACGGTGACTTCCTGTCTCTGAACCACTGTCATTTCCTGTCACTCTATCGTGCAACATCCTGGCCATGCTAGTAGCGTCCCCTGTTTCAAGATGGCGGCTGATAGTTTGGTCTCTCGCTTCCTCGCCGTCTTCTCGTCTTTCACTGGCCTCTTCAAGTGCTGTCACTGCGTGCGTTCTGTCATGTAGGCCGGGGGAAGTGGAGTGTCGTGTGGTGATGATTGGCCTGGTGGGGGAGTCGGTGTTTTGAAGTGTCATTTAGTGTGTTGGCCTATTTGTTTTTGTATTTTTTGTGGTCTTTATTAATGGGACTTGGTATGTGAACCTGAGATACAAAGGAGTATGTTTTGTGTTCTCGCAGTATCTCTCTCTTCTCCCTCTCTCCCTATATGTCTCTCTGTGCCTATGTCTCTCTCTCTCTCTCTCTCTCTCTCTCTCTCTCTCTCTCTCTCTCGCTCTCTCTCTCTCTCTATCTATCTATCTATCTATCTATCTATCTATCTATCTATCTATCTATCTATCTATCTATCTATCTATCTCTATCTTTCTATCTTTCTTGCTAGCTAGCTAGCTAACTAGCTATCTATCTACTGTGAAAGGTCAGCAGTCACTAGTTCATTTGTGCTTTGATGCTGTCTACGTTTTTTTAACCCCCGGCTAAATATTACGTTTGCCGACAAGCACAGTTGCCGCCAAAAGCAAACCGTCGCGAGATAACCTTCGTGGTTGAAAACGACGTTAAACACCAAATAAAGAAAGAAAGAAAGTCAAAAGCAAAAAGGAAAAAAAAGTGCAACAAATCTTTTTATCTTGTGATTTGTCCTGTTCAATTTTTTTATCGTCAGCTGATTTTTTTCTTTATTTCAGGATCACCCCTCAACTGTAAATTGTACCGTTTTACTTCCTATTCCTTTCTCACATCTCGGCTTTCGATTTTTTTAATCCTTTTTTCTTTTCCCTCTATATTTCTCCAAACATTGTTATGCAGCGCTATTAAAGGCGAGTCTAACCATGACCGCCTTCCATACAGAGATAAGTAAAGAGAAGATGCTCCCGCTACTGTCCAATGAGAGGTAAGTGTGTCTACTCTGGTCCAA
>NW_027125815.1:0-7500 GCF_037325665.1 Littorina saxatilis
ACACATCACACACAACACATCGATCATACAGTAAACAAACTATGCACTTTTTATACAGCACAGCACATCAATCATACGACACAGTAATGAACAGTTGCGGAAACTTGAGTACCTTCTCTTCTTTCTCTCCCCCCCCCCCCCAACACCACTCTGCACAAATCACACCACATCACATCAATCATACGACACAGTGATTAACAGTGGGGGTAACAAAAGAACCTCCTCTTCCCCCCCCCCCCTTACACACTCCCACAAAAATAAATAGACAATCGAACAAACAAACGGTCTGCAAGATGTGCAGGACCGATACGCAGTGCTGAAAAAGAAAGGGGGGGGGGGATGTACACGAGTTTCCTAGCTGCGCTGTTCACATCAATCACACGACTCGGTGATAGACAGCGGGGGTAACTTGTGTTTCTCTTCTTCTTCCCCCCCCCCCCCATTTCCCCCACCCCCCCCCCCCCCCCGCTCCCCCCCCCGCCACTCTGCACACATCACACAACACAACACATCAATCATACGGCACAATGAAGAAAAGGAGGGGGCAACTTCTTCTCTCCGCCCACCCCCCCCCCCCCCTCTCCCCCCTCAACCGCACTCTGCACAAAACATCCAAACTAACACATCCATCATCCAACAAAGAGATGAACAGTGCAGTTTCCTTGAGTACCTCCTCTTCTTCCTCACCCCACCCCAACCCCCCTACCCCCACCCCACCCACACTGCACACATTACACAACATTCAACAAAGTGATGAACAGTGCAGTTTCCTTGTGTACCTCCTCCTCTTCCTACCCCCACCCAACCCCCACCCCACCCACACTGCACACATTACATCAAATTCGACACAGTGATGAACAGTCGGGGTAACTTGTGTGCCTCCTCTTCTTCCTCACCCCACCCCCCCCCCCCTACCCCCTCCTATTTTGCACACATTACATCAAATTCGACACAGTGATGAACAGTCGGGGTAACTTGTGTGCCTCCTCTTCTTCCTCACCCCACCCCACCCCCCCCACCCCCCTACCCCCTCCTATTTTGCACACATTACATCAAATTCGACACAGTGATGAACAGTCGGGGTAACTTGTGTACCTCCTCTTCTTCCTCACCCCACCCCACCCCCCCCCCCCACCCCTACCCCCTCCTATTTTGCACACATTTCATCAAATTCGACACAGTGATGAACAGCCGGGGTAACTTGTGTGCCACCTCTTCTTCCTCCCACCCATCCCCACTCTGCACACATCACACAACACAACACATCCATCATACGACACAGTGACTAGCAGCAGGGGTAACTTGTGTACCTCGTCTCCCCCCCCCCCCCCCCAACCCCCTACACTCTGCACACATCACACAACAAAAGACATCATTCATACGACACAGTGATGAACAGTGGGAGAAACGTGTGTACTTTATCTTCTTCCGCCCCCCTCCCCAATCTCTGCACACATCACACAACACAACACATCAAACATACGACACAGTGATGAACAGTGGGGGTACCTCGTCTTCTTCCTCCCACCCCTCCCACCAATCTGCACACACCACACACCACAACACATTAAGCAATCGACACCGTGATGAAAAGCAGGGATAACGTGTGTACCTCCTCTTTCTCCCCCCCTCCCCCACCCCCACTCTATACACATTGCTCAACACAACACAACTATCATACTACTCAGTGATTAACAACTGTGGTAACTTGTGATTGCTTAAAATAAGCATTATATGCTTGAGTATGTAATCATCCATGCATTGTTCTTGTCATGATTAAAATTGAATAAAGTTTTGTTTAAACCAACTTGTGAACCTCCTCTTCTCTCCCCTCCCCCCCCCCCCCTTTCCCCCAACACTCTGCATACATCACACAATACAATTTAGCAATCAAACGACACAGTAATGAACAGTGGGGATAACTTGTGTACCTCCTCTCCCTCTCCCACCCTCTGCAGACTCCACGCAACGCATCAATCATACGACACCGAGATGAACAGTGGGGGTACCTTGTGAACCTTATCTTCTTCCTCCCCACCACTCTGCACACATCACACAGCACATTAATCATACGACACCGAGATGAACAGTGGGGATAACTTGTGTACCTCCCCCCCCCCCCCCCCCCGCCCCCACCCTCTGCACACATCACACAACACATCAATCATACGACACCGAGATGAACAGCGGGGGTAACTTGTGTACCTCCCTCCCGCCCCCCAGGCTCTGCAGACTCCACGCAACAAACATTAGGAGTAGCTTGGGTACATCAACTACCCCCCCACCCCCCGATTTCTGCATACAACACACAACACAACACATCAATCATACGACACAGAAATGAACAGTTTCGGCAACTTGAGTACCTTCCCTTCTTTCTCCCCCACTCACAACTCTGCACACATCACACACAACACATCACACACAACACATCACACACAACACATCGATCATACAGTAAACAAACTATGCACTCTTTATACAACACAGCACATCAATCATACGACACAGTAATGAACAGTTGCGATAACTTGAGTACCTTCTCTTCTTTCTCTCCCTCCCCCCCCCCCCCCCCACTCTGCACACATCACAACACATCACATCAATCATACGACACAGTGATTAACAGTGGGGGTAACATAAGAACCTCCTCTCCCCCCCTTTCGACACTCCCACAAAAATAAACAGACAGTCGAATAAACAAAGTCTGCAAGATGTGCAGGACCGATACGCAGTGCTGAAAAAAGAAAGGGGGGGGGGGGGGGGGGGGGGGGGTGTACACGAGTTTCCTAGCTGCGCTGTTCACATCAACTTGTGTTTCTCTTCTTTTTCCCCCCTTTCCCCCACCCCCCAACTCCCCTCCCCCCCCCCCCCCTCTACCACACTCTGCACACATCACACAACACATCACACAACACATCACACAACACATCACACAACACAACACATCACACAACACATCACACAACACATCACACAACACATCAATCATACGGCACAATGAAGAAAAGGAGGGGGCAACTTCTTCTCTCCGCCCACCCCCCCCCCCCCCCTAGCCTAAACATGTACCTCACTTATTTAATTTTGTTTTATTATTGTTTATTTTATGCCGTTTCATGCAAGGAGCGACCATTCCTATCTCAGAATATGACCTACCCATCAGCTTCAGGGGGCTCTGCCCCTTGACCCCGCCAGGGGGAACATCCCCCTGGACCACCACTGGCACCCCCCCCCCCCCCTCTTCTTTGCCTAGTCCAGCCCTGTTCTCTCTGCCCCCCCCCCCCCCCCCCCTCCTCCCCCTTTAATCATACGACTCAGTGATAAAGAAGAAGGCATAACGTGTGTACCTCCTCTCCACCCCCCTACTCTACACACATTATTCAACACAACACAATACAACAATCATACGACACAGTGATGAACAGTGGGGATAACTTTTGTACCTCTTCTTCCGCCCCCCTCCCCCCTCTCTACACACATCACACAACACAACACATCATGTGTGTGCGTGTGTGTGTGTGTGTGTGTGTGTGTGTGTGTGTGTGTGTGTGTGTGTGTGTGTGTGTGTGTGTGTGTGTCTGTGTGTGTGTGTGTGTGTCTGTATGTGTGTGTGTGTGTGTGTGTGTCTGTATGTGTGTGTGTGTGTGTGTCTGTGTGTGTCGTGTGTGTGTGTGTGTGTGTGTGTGTGTATGTGTGTGTGTGTGTGTGTGTGTGTGTGTGTGTGTGTGTGTGTGTGTGTGTGTGTGTGTGTGTGTGTGTGTGTGTGTGTGTGTATGTGTGTGTGTGTGTGTGTGTGTGTGTGTGTGTGTGTGTGTGTGTGTATGTGCGCGCTCAGCGATGCTTACAAGATTACAGCACAGATCTTTATGACACGTTTTCCTTTGATGACGGTATATCTGTCCGTAACAGATTGAAGCCACTCTATGGGTACCGTAGTTTTCCTTTGATGACGGTATATCTGTCCGTAACAGATTGAAGCCACTCTATGGGTACCGTAGTTTTCCTTTGATGACGGTATATCTGTCCGTAACAGATTGAAGCCACTCTATGGGTACCGTAGTTTTCCTTTGATGACGGTATATCTGTCCGTAAAAGATTGAAGCCACTCTATGGATACCGTAGATTTCCTTTGATGACGGTATATCTGTCCGTAACAGATTGAAGCCACTCTATGGGTACCGTAGTTTTCCTTTGATGACGGTATATCTGTCCGTAACAGATTGAAGCCACTCTATGGGTACCGTAGTTTTCCTTTGATGACGGTATATCTGTCCGTAACAGATTGAAGCCACTCTATGGGTACCGTAGTTTTCCTTTGATGACGGTATATCTGTCCGTAACAGATTGAAGCCACTCTATGGGTACCGTAGTTTTCCTTTGATGACGGTATATCTGTCCGTAACAGATTGAAGCCACTCTATGGGTACCGTAGTTTTCCTTTGATGACGGTATATCTGTCCGTAACAGATTGAAGCCACTCTATGGGTACCGTAGTTTTCCTTTGATGACGGTATATCTGTCCGTAACAGATTGAAGCCACTCTATGGGTACCGTAGTTTTCCTTTGATGACGGTATATCTGTCCGTAACAGATTGAAGCCACTCTATGGGTACCGTAGTTTTCCTTTGATGACGGTATATCTGTCCGTAACAGATTGAAGCCACTCTATGGGTACCGTAGTTTTCCTTTGATGACGGTATATCTGTCCGTAACAGATTGAAGCCACTCTATGGGTACCGTAGTTTTCCTTTGATGACGGTATATCTGTCCGTAACAGATTGAAGCCACTCTATGGGTACCGTAGTTTTCCTTTGATGACGGTATATCTGTCCGTAACAGATTGAAGCCACTCTATGGGTACCGTAGTTTTCCTTTGATGACGGTATATCTGTCCGTAACAGATTGAAGCCACTCTATGGGTACCGTAGATTTCCTTTGATGACGGTATATCTGTCCGTAACAGATTGAAGCCACTCTATGGGTACCGTAGTTTTCCTTTGATGACGGTATATCTGTCCGTAACAGATTGAAGCCACTCTATGGGTACCGTAGTTTTCCTTTGATGACGGTATATCTGTCCGTAACAGATTGAAGCCACTCTATGGGTACCGTAGATTTCCTTTGATGACGGTATATCTGTCCGTAACAGATTGAAGCCACTCTATGGGTACCGTAGTTTTCCTTTGATGACGGTATATCTGTCCGTAACAGATTGAAGCCACTCTATGGGTACCGTAGTTTTCCTTTGATGACGGTATATCTGTCCGTAACAGATTGAAGCCACTCTATGGGTACCGTAGATTTCCTTTGATGACGGTATATCTGTCCGTAACAGATTGAAGCCACTCTATGGGTACCGTAGTTTTCCTTTGATGACGGTATATCTGTCCGTAACAGATTGAAGCCACTCTATGGGTACCGTAGTTTTCCTTTGATGACGGTATATCTGTCCGTAACAGATTGAAGCCACTCTATGGGTACCGTAGTTTTCCTTTGATGACGGTATATCTGTCCGCAACAGATTGAAGCCACTCTATGGGTACCGTAGTTTTCCTTTGATGACGGTATATCTGTCCGTAACAGATTGAAGCCACTCTATGGGTACCGTAGTTTTCCTTTGATGACGGTATATCTGTCCGTAACAGATTGAAGCCACTCTATGGGTACCGTAGTTTTCCTTTGATGACGGTATATCTGTCCGTAACAGATTGAAGCCACTCTATGGGTACCGTAGTTTTCCTTTGATGACGGTATATCTGTCCGTAACAGATTGAAGCCACTCTATGGGTACCGTAGATTTCCTTTGATGACGGTATATCTGTCCGTAACAGATTGAAGCCACTCTATGGGTACCGTAGTTTTCCTTTGATGACGGTATATCTGTGCGTAAAAGATTGAAGCCACTCTATGGGTACCGTACTATGGGATTGCATTTCAGCTTGGAAGATAAAAGATTAAAAAAAAAAAAAAATCTAAACAACGAAGTGATTGTCTGATACACTTGATCGAAACTGTGCCAGAAAATTGAAATTGCAAAAACAGACGCAAAAGTTTCTTTGTGGTATTCTCTTTACTTTTCTAAATATAAAAATGTCTAGTTGTGATGTGTACGGGTTTCAGCTAGCCAGGCCTGACTAAATTGGAGGTTGACTGATAACGGACCGACAGACAGACAAACAGACAAACAGACAGACAGACAGACAGACAGACAAACATACAGACAGACTGACAGACAGCGAGACAGACAGACAGACAGACAGACACACTGACAGACAGCGAGACAGACAGCGACACACACACACACACACACACACACACACACACACACACACACACACACACACACACACACACACAGATGCATATCGACATTTAACAAACGAGATTGTTTAAATTCAAACGTAGAATGTATTACTTTTCTCACTCAAAGAAAACTGTACACGACAGAAAATGTTTGAAACAGTCAACACATTGCTCAACATCAAATTTACATAAATAACAAAGTTATTTACATGTTAGATTATACAAATGATGGTCAGTTAAACAATAGTCGTTTGCACGTTACAAGTGCTCTGTCAGGATATACACAATAGTTAACTGAACGTGATATTCTCAGGCTGAATCTCCTCTGGTATGAGTGGCAGAGTGTCCACACTGTTTGTGATGTCTGAATCCCCTCTGGTATGAGTGGCAGAGTGTTCACACTGTTTGCGATGTCTGAATCCCCTCTGGTATGAGTGGCAGAGTGTTCACACTGTTTGTGATGTCTGAATCCCCTCTGGTATGAGTGGCAGAGTGTCCACACTGTTTGTGATGTCTGAATCCCCTCTGGTATGAGTGGCAGAGTGTTCACACTGTTTGTGATGTCTGAATCCCCTCTGGTATGAGTGGCAGAGTGTCCACACTGTTTGTGATGTCTGAATCCCCTCTGGTATGAGTGGCAGAGTGTTCACACTGTTTGTGATGTCTGAATCCCCTCTGGTATGAGTGGCAGAGTGTTCACACTGTTTGTGATGTCTGAATCCCCTCTGGTATGAGTGGCAGAGTGTCCACACAGTTTGCGATGTCTGAATCCCCTCTGGTATGAGTGGCAGAGTGTTCACACTGTTTGTGATGTCTGAATCCCCTCTGGTATGAGTGGCAGAGTGTCCACACTGTTTGTGATGTCTGAATCCCCTCTGGTATGAGTGGCAGAGTGTTCACACTGTTTGTGATGTCTGAATCCCCTCTGGTATGAGTGGCAGAGTGTTCACACTGTTTGTGATGTCTGAATCCCCTCTGGTATGAGTGGCAGAGTGTTCACACTGTTTGTGATGTCTGAATCCCCTCTGGTATGAGTGGCAGAGTGTCCACACTGTTTGTGATGTCTGAATCCCCTCTGGTATGAGTGGCAGAGTGTCCACACTGTTTGTGATGTCTGAATCCCCTCTGGTATGAGTGGCAGAGTGTCCACACTGTTTGTGATGTCTGAATCCCCTCTGGTATGAGTGGCAGAGTGTT
>NW_027125815.1:15000-39789 GCF_037325665.1 Littorina saxatilis
TCCAGTTGGTCGCTATCAGCGTGAGTTCGAACCCCACGTTCGGCGGGAGATTTATTTCTCGGAGTCAACTCTGTGCAGACTCTCTTCGGTGTCCGAACACCCCCGTGTGCACACATGCGCACGAAAAAGATCCCAAGTTCACAGTGAAAGTCTCAGGGCTTGGAAAACACGACGACACGCATGCATCATCTCTCGTCTCTGATTATCATGATCGTATTTCGATACTTTGACGAGACAAACCCAATGCTGGTGTGTCAAAGAAGACAGCCACAGCGGGCTTGTTCGAGTCAAAGTATCACACCATATCTTCAGCATATTACCAATACCTGTCCCAATATATGCCAACTTAAGAGGACGTTAAAGCCTAATAGTCAGTCAGTCAGAATTCGGGGAGGTGGTTTCGACACATCGTGGGATAACATCACGGCTGCCAATACATCCCGTTCCATGAATGATAGCGTAGCTATCACTGTGGATGAAGATCTCGTCGATTACTGCAGCAGAGCGTCTCCAGGCGATCAGGGAGGGGCACAGGGAAGTGCTCTACCTGTGGCGAGAGCGATCCCAACTCCAACCACAGCGCAGGCCACGGGGAGTCCCCCAACACGCCAACCCCGAGCCAGGAGAGTGGTTCCCCAGGCGAGGGGATTCCCCACAGCTGTGCGGTGCAACAGCGAGCGGTCAGCACGGGATCCATGCAACAGACAGTATCACTGGAGCGTGCAGTGACCGGTTTGCTCACCGCACAGAAGGGACGGTGACACGGATAATTAATTCAATTCAATAAAACTTAATTGTCTGATGGAACAACAAAACATTTTCTTTTGGCTCGTGAATGTGACAACAACTGCTGTGCTTCGGGGGGAATCCCCGTGAATCCGCCAACCTTGAAAGTGAAGGGGATGACGAGCCGGCCGGCCCAGGGGAGAAGTATTACATAGTTTTCTAAAGATTTTGATTTGTTATGCTTGTGGTTTGGTCGCTAGGTTAGCGGACAACGATTTTATAAATTGTTTGGCAAGTTTTGATTTTATATGTCTTACAGAGACTTATATCGATGAATCGTTCGAACTGAACCTACTGAATGCAGACTTCCAGTCATGTATTGCTCCAGCAAAAAAGTTATTAAAGTAGGGGAGAAGGAGTGGAGGTGAGCGAGCCGTGTGTATTGTGTGTGTGTGTGTGTGTGTGTGTGTGTGTGTGTGTGTGTGTGTGTGTGTGTGTGTACCAGAGACGGTGTGAGGAAGGTGTATTGAAAAAGAGAATGCGAGAGAGAGAGAGAGAGAGAGAGAGAGAGAGAGAGAGAGAGAGAGAGAGAGAGGGAGGGAGAGAAAGGGAGAGTGGGAGAGAGAGAGAGAGAGAGAGAGAGAGAGAGATTATTATTTTTGCTAATATGTGTAAGTTTGTTGACAGGAGTAATGTAATATCTCCTGCGAATTGTGTTTTCGTTGTTCTTGCCATTTGTGTTGCCATATGTTCTTTGTAATCCCCATGAAATGGGCCGACGGCCTTTGTTCATTAAATCGTCAAATCCCCCCTCTCTCTCTCTCTCTCTCTCTCTCTCTCTCTCTCTCTCTCTCTCTCTCTCTCTCTCTCTCTCTCTCTCTCTCTCTCTCTCTCTCTCTCTCTCGTTTGGATTTGAGTGTGGCTGTGTGTGTGGGTCATTCCATGGAAAAGGTTGCCAGTGAAGGTGTGGTTATTCAAAGCTTAATTAAGAACTAACAATGTGCTTCCGCTGATAACACCTGGCACTCTTCTGTTTTTCTTTTGTCAGAGAGATACATTTGAGGAAATGGTTCATGTTTGTTCGGCTACTGTCTTAAGAGTTTCAACCGAACGCGGAAAAACATCGTTTTTGACGACGCCTTTTTGTGAAATGAGTCAGCTTCGTCTGGGTAAGACTAGCGGTAGCCTTGACGTCAAATTTAGATCTCACTGTTGACGCGTTAGTTTTGATAAGTTGATGATTTCATTTATTTTCTCTCTGTTTTTGATAAGTTTCTCTACTTGCCTCCTATGCTTCAAGTAACGTTCTCCTCAAACCGAAACAGATCAATCTAAAGCATATCGGAATTGGTCTAACGTGCACACTAGCTAAAGTTGTGTCGTGTTATTTTGAAAGAAAGGGTGCTTTTTATAGAGATTCGTGAAGAACTCTTCACTGGTCAATATTTAGCCCTCCAGCTTCTAATATGGACCAGTTTTGATGTTTGTTTCTGCATTAATTTTGTGTAGAATGTTTATCAAAGCTAATTTGCTCTATTACGGTCTAACGCTTAATCAAAGAGAGGAGGAACAAGAAACAGAAATACAACTTCTTTGCAAGAAAACAATTAAGCTTGTTATCAGCATGAAACAAAACGTGATCCATATTAGGCAACCTTGGTTCATTTGTGATTAACGCATTAAGCACGGGTTTGACCGTATTGTTTTCTTGGAATCTATGCCCTCGATTTGCATTCTTAAAATGATAGTACATTGTCATGACCGATTGTTTTCATTTTTGTCATAAGGTTTATTGGAAGACTTGTGATGAACAACACATTTTCAGGAAGCAAAGTTGATTAAAAAACCACAACAATAATGAGCTCAAGATAAACAGTAGGCTAGGCGACATTTGATCGAACACCTCATAACATCTCTGGTAGATCTACACACACGTGTGTCAATAGCCTAACTGCAGAATCATGTTTATCTGAAGAACATGCTAATTTCTCGCTGTTTTAAAGTTCAGAGACTCATGAAAAAAGGACAGATCATTTAAAAATCTCTCTTTTTTCAAATCAATCACCAATCTGGTGCTATTTTCAGCGTAAACACACAGAGATAAAGAATTAAACAAAGTCATACAATACAAGTTGCTCGCCGGTAAAACTCTCAGCCACATTCTTGCGGTATTTCCTGTCATTAGGTCATCTAATTCTACTGTTGCTATAATTGCGCACTGCCTCATCTCAGTGGTCACGTTCACCAAAGCTGCGCTGTCTGCGGCTTCCCTCGAGCCAAAGTGTGTGTGAGTGTGTGTGTGTGTGTTCGTGTCACAGTGCGTGAGTGCGTGTGTGTGTGTTTGTGTGCGTGTATGTGTGTGTGTGTGTGTGTGTGTGTGTGTGTGTGTGTGTGTGTGTGTGTGTTCGTGTCACAGTGCATGAGTGAGTGTGTGTGTTTGTGTGCGTGTGTGAGAGTGTTTGTTGTGTGCGCGCGTGCGTGTGTACGCGCGTGCGTGTGTTAGTGTGTGTGTGTGTGTGTGTGTGTGTGTGTGTGTGTTTGTGCGTGTGTGTGTGTGTGTAGTGTATTCTTACGTCGTCCATGCTTTGCAGCGCCTCCTGCAGACAGCGTCTGGTCGTGTTTGGCAGGAGAATGGCCTGGTGGACGGCAGGCTGGGGTAGGTCCAAGTCACCCAGAACACGACGCTTCACGACATCTCCAGCTTGCTGCAGGTAATCAGCTGCCTTCCGCAATTCTTCTTGAACTGCATGAGGGGCCTCTTCTGTCTGAGGTATGATTGCCCCCATCATTACTCCCCGGTTACGATCAATGACAAGCAGATCAACAAAGTCTTCCTCCAGAACTAAGTCTTCTTGCAGAACTAAAGGTTCTGTCTCGTCGCTGTTCATACTCCTGGCGGCTGCCCCAGTGTAGAGGCTTAGGGAACCAGTGCCGTATAGGCCACATTTGCCTTGAGTCATTATTATCAAAACTTCTTTCTGACTCTCTGCTTTGTCCTTGATCTTATTCATACAGCAGTGGACTTTCTTCAGCGCTCTGTCTATGTGTACGACGTCACTGACCTCTGTACGCTTGGTGCTATCACTGTCGATTTGTTGTTGAGTTTTCAGCACATCGATCATGTCACCTCCTTGGGTGTATCTTTTTGTGACGTGCACCGTGTCAACATGGTGCGGGGGGATCATATAGACGTCCCTGTGCAGGTTAGGGAACCAGGCGTTGAGAAACTCCCTCTGGAATCAAAGACCTGATGTCATGATTTACCATCTCAACAGCGCTGCTACTGTTTTCAACATGCATGAGTTATTCAGAAGACGAACATACATACGCTAAGCCAGGACTTGTAACCTCTTGTCCGTTCATACAGTCGCTACTCCTACATAGTGTTTTTATGAATGAAATGGTACATGTGCTCTGAATTGAGTAAAGTTAGCTCCCATAAAACAAGAACAAACACAATCTCGCTCAACAGTATGCCATGAGTACACAGAGGATCGTTCTTAGTGTCATCACACACACCTTTACCTTTTACAGAGGATCGTTCTTAGTGTCATCACACACACCTTTACCTTTCACAGAGGATCGTTCTTAGTGTCATCACACACACACACACCTTTACCTTTTACAGAGGATCGTTCTTAGTGTCAGTACACACACCTTTACCTTTTACAGAGGATAGTTCTTAGTGTCATCACACACACACACACACCTTTACCTTTCACAGAGGATCGTTCTTAGTGTCATCACACACACACACACACACACACACCCACATCTTTACCCTTTACAGAGGATCGTTCTTAGTGTCATCACACACACACCTTTACCTTTCACAGAGGATCGTTCTTAGTGTCAGTACACACACCTTTACCTTTCACAGAGGATCGTTCTTAGTGTCATCACACACACACCTCTACCTTTCACAGAGGATCGTTCTTAGTGTCATCACACACACACACACCTTTACCTTTCACAGAGGATCGTTCTTAGTGTCATCACACACACCTTTACCTTTCACAGAGGATCGTTCTTAGTGTCATCACACACACCTTTACCTTTCACAGAGGATCGTTCTTAGTGTCATCACACACACACACCTTTACCTTTCACAGAGGATCGTTCTTAGTGTCATCACACACACCTTTACTTTTTACAGAGGATCGTTCTTAGTGTCATCACACACATACCTTTACCTTTCACAGAGGATCGTTCTTAATGTCATCACACACACACACACCTCTACCTTTCACAGAGGATCGTTCTTAGTGTCATCACACACACACCTTTACCTTTCACAGAGGATCGTTCTTAGTGTCATCACACACACCTTTACCTTTCACAGAGGATAGTTCTTAATGTCATCACACACACCTTTACCTTTCACACAGGATCGCTCTTAGTGTCATCACACACACACACCTCTACCTTTCACAGAGGATCGTTCTTAGTGTCATCACACACACACCTTTACCTTTCACAGAGGATCGTTCTTAGTGTCATCACACACACACACCTTTACCTTTTACAGAGGATCGTTCTTAGTGTCATCACACACACCTTTACCTTTTACAGAGGATCGTTCTTAGTGTCATCACACACACACACACCTTTACCTTTCACAGAGGATCGTTCTTAGTGTCATCACACACACACACCTTTACCTTTTACAGAGGATCGTTCTTAGTGTCATCACACACACCTTTACCTTTCACAGAGGATCGTTCTTAGTGTCATCACACACACCTTTACCTTTCACAGAGGATCGTTCTTAGTGTCATCACACACACACCTTTACCTTTCACAGAGGATCGTTCTTAGTGTCATCACACACACACACCTTTACCTTTTACAGAGGATCGTTCTTAGTGTCATCACACACACACACCTTTACCTTTCACAGAGGATCGTTCTTAGTGTCATCACACACACACACCTCTACCTTTCACAGAGGATCGTTCTTAGTGTCATCACACACACCTTTACCTTTCACAGAGGATCGTTCTTAGTGTCATCACACACACACACCTTTACATTTTACAGAAGATCGTTCTTAGTGTCATCATACACCTTTACCTTTCACAGAGGATCGTTCTTAGTGTCATCACACACACACCTTTACCTTTCACAGAGGATCGTTCTTAGTGTTATCACACACACCTTTACCTTTCACAGAGGATCGTTCTTAGTGTCATCACACACACACACACACACACACCTTTACCTTTCACAGAGGATCGTTCTTAGTGTCATCACACACACCTTTACCTTTCACAGAGGATCGTTCTTAGTGTCATCACACACACCTTTACCTTTCACAGAGGATCGTTCTTAGTGTCATCACACACACACACCTTTACCTTTCACAGAAGATTGTTCTTACAGTCCTCACACACACCTTTACCTTTCACAGAAGATCGTTCTTAGTGTCATCACACACACCTTTACCTTTCACAGAGGATCGTTCTTAGTGTCATCACACACACCTTTACCTTTCACAGAGGATCGTTCTTAGTGTCATCACACACACCTTTACCTTTCACAGAGGATCGTTCTTAGTGTCATCACACACACCTTTACCTTTCACAGAGAATCGTTTTAAGAGTCAGCACATACACCTTTACCTTTCACAGAGGATCGTTCTTAGTGTCATCACACACACCTTTACCTTTCACAGAGGATCGTTCTTAATGTCATCACACACACATTTACCTTTCAGAGAGGATCGTTTTTAGTGTCTGCATGTCATGAGTACATGTATGCTAATTCATTGGTAAAGGAGGATTTATGTTTATCTAGACATATACATTATACTTGACAGGAGATAAGCCGCCACCATTGTGTACAAGTCAAAGCAGTATTGATCTAGGTCTAACAAGCAGGCACACAAACACCCCACGCTGTCACTACACCTATTTAACATAAACTGTTGGAGTAGTGTCATCAATTCAATTTACCTGTCCGTCAGTCAGGTTGTCACGTGAGGTCCTGTGATCACGTGAGGTACTTCGTCTAAAAAGGCTGAGGACTGCACATACAAACACACACACACACACACACACACACACACACACACACACACACACACACACACACACACACACACACACACACACACACAGACACACACACACACACACACACACACACACACACACACACACACACATAGGTGGTTTTACAGTCATTTGGGGTCGGCTGTGTATCAAAATGCCATCTTGCTCAAAACACAGGCATTTGGGGTCTCTTTTGTTTTAAGTGTTAGAAAGTTTCTTAAAACTTCAATGAGCGTTAAATGCCATTTTAAAGTGTGAAAACTCATTTCAGGAGGTTATTACATAAAATGCAACCTCCAGCGTGATTTTTAGAAAAACAGACATTTGGGGACGATGTTTGCTGTACAGCAGTGAAATGGGGACGTATGTGTACACAAAGTGCAGAGCTAGAATTACGTTATCGGTGCTATGAATGTTTTAGGTGTTAGAAAGTTTGTTAAAACTTCAATGAGCGTTAAATGCCATTCTAAAGTGTCAAAACTCATTTCAGGAGGTTATTACATAAAATGCAACCTCCAGCGTGATTTTTTAGAAACAAACAGGTATTTGGGGACGATGTTTGCTGTACAGCAGTGAAATGGGGACGTCAAAAAGTGCAGAGCTCCCGCAGAGCTATATGAATGGTTTCATCACATACATGGCGCTAGGCGACATATGTTGTGAAAAATTTTACAAATCACTTTTTTGCGCCCGATATTTTCTTGTCATCTCCAAAGTCAAGGGACAAACACGAAATTCCTTGACTTTTGGGGTAGCGCGACTCTGTTAATTTTAAGAATTAAAAAAAAAAAAAAATTCATTACTAGGATGCCCCATCGTTGGGAAATTCCGGTCGCTTCCTCCGAGTGGAAAGCTAGCAGTGACAGAGTCGCACTACCCCAAGTCAAGGGATCTATTAGTCCTGTTTCGCCGTTATCCCAATTCGCCCCCATACCATTTTGGCGACATTTCTCAGGCCAAGTGTCATTTTACCACCATATCATGTACCATTAGCTCCACATCCCATTTTGGCGCAATCCCGTTTCGCCGTTAACCCATTTTGCCCCCATCCCATTTTTGCGACATTTTACAGGCCAAGTGTCATTTTACCACCATGTCATGTACCATTAGCTCCACGTCCCATTTTGGCGCAATCCCGTTTGGCCGTTAGCCTATTTCGCCCCCATCCCATTTTTGCGACATTTTACAGGCCAAGTGTCATTTTACCACCATGTCATGTACCATTAGCTCCACGTCCCATTTTGACGCAATCCCGTTTGGCCGTTATCCCATTTTGCCCCCATCCCATTTTTGCGACATTTCAAAGGTTATGTGTCATTTTACATGCCATTCTAAAGTGTCAAAACTCATTTCAGGAGGTTATTACATAAAATGCAACCTCCAGCGTGATTTTTTAGAAACAAACAGGTATTTGGGGACGATGTTTGCTGTACAGCAGTGAAATGGGGACGTCAAAAAGTGCAGAGCTCCCGCAGAGCTATATGAATGGTTTCATCACATACATGGCGCGAGGCGACATATGTTGTGAAAAATTTTACAAATCACATTTTTGCGCCCGATATTTTCTTGTCATCTCCAAAGTCAAGGGACAAACACGAAATTCCTTGACTTTTGGGGTAGCGCGACTCTGTTAATTTTAAGAATTAAAAAAAAAAAAAATTCATTACTAGGATGCCCCATCGTTGGGAAATTCCGGTCGCTTCCTCCGAGTGGAAAGCTAGCAGTGACAGAGTCGCACTACCCCAAGTCAAGGGATCTATTAGTCCTGTTTCGCCGTTATCCCAATTCGCCCCCATACCATTTTGGCGACATTTCTCAGGCCAAGTGTCATTTTACCACCATATCATGTACCATTAGCTCCACATCCCATTTTGGCGCAATCCCGTTTCGCCGTTAACCCATTTCGCCCCCATCCCATTTTTGCGACATTTTACAGGCCAAGTGTCATTTTACCACCATGTCATGTACCATTAGCTCCACGTCCCATTTTGGCGCAATCCCGTTTGGCCGTTAGCCCATTTCGCCCCCATCCCATTTTTGCGACATTTTACAGGCCAAGTGTCATTTTACCACCATGTCATGTACCATTAGCTCCACGTCCCATTTTGGCGCAATCCCGTTTGGCCGTTATCCCATTTTGCCCCCATCCCATTTTTGCGACATTTCATAGGCCATGTGTCATTTTACATGCCATTCTAAAGTGTCAAAACTCATTTCAGGAGGTTATTACATAAAATGCAACCTCCAGCGTGATTTTTTAGAAACAAACAGGTATTTGGGGACGATGTTTGCTGTACAGCAGTGAAATGGGGACGTCCAAAAGTGCAGAGCTCCCGCAGAGCTATATGAATGGTTTCATCACATACATGGCGCTAGGCGACATATGTTGTGAAAAATTTTACAAATCACGTTTTTGCGCCCGATATTTTCTTGTCATCTCCAAAGTCAAGGGACAAACACGAAATTCCTTGACTTTTGGGGTAGCGCGACTCTGTTAATTTTAGGAATTAAAAAAAAAAATTCATTACTAGGATGTCCCATCGTTGGGAAATTCCGGTCGCTTCCTCCGAGTGGAAAGCTAGCAGTGACAGAGTCGCACTACCCCAAGTCAAGGGATCTATTAGTCCTGTTTCGCCGTTATCCCAATTCGCCCCCATCCCATTTTGGCGACATTTCTCGGGCCTAGTGTCATTTTACCACCATATCATTTACCAATAGCCCCACATCCCATTTTGGCGCAATCCCGTTTGGCCGTTAGCCCATTTCGCCCCCATCCCATTTTTGCGACATTTTACAGGCCAAGTGTCATTTTACCACCATGTCATGTACCATTAGCTCCACTTCCCATTTTGGCGCAATCCCGTTTCGCCGTTATCCCATTTTGCCCCCATCCTATTTTTGCGACATTTCATAGGCCATGTGTCATTTTACCACCGTGTCAAACCACTAGCGCCACATTCCATTTTGTCGCCATGCCGTTTTGCCGTCATCCCATTTTGCCGCCATCTCTATTTCGCGACATTTTGGATTGTGGCAAAAATGGAATTTGGCGTAAACGGAATGTCTTCCTAGTTGAATAACGCAGTATAGTAGTATAGTGAGGCTTGGCAAGAAGAATAAATAAAAAATGTGATGGCGGCCAAATGGGATGGTGTCAAAATGGGATGACGTGCTATTTTTATGACACGGTAGTAAAATGACGCTTGGCTTGTAAAATGTTGCGACAATGGGATGGGGGATAAATGGAATACGGTGAAACGGCATGGCGGCCAAATGGGATATGGTGTCAAAATGGGATGTCGCGCTATTGTTATGACATGTTAGTAAAATGCCCTGTCACGTAGTCTCAATCCAAATTGGAAATCCATAGCATCATCATTATAATCATCCTCATCTCATTAATCATCCAAAATTATAAATTTTATAAAATGACGCTTGGCTTGTGAAATGTCGCGAAAATGGGATGGGGAAAAAAATGGGACGGCGGCAAAATGGGATTGCACCAAAATGGGATGTGGATCAGCCACTAGATTTCCAATTTTAAAGTCTTAGGTATGACCCGGTGTGACGTTTTCATCTTTCGCCGTGTTGATATTTCGATTTTCGGCCTCGTTGATCTAGTATAAACTCTACACTGAACAAAAAAAACACCCTTCGATAGTACTGATGAGCGACCTTGTGTACCTTACATTCATGGGGCCAAATTTGTCCAACCAATTATTTTATTTAACTTAGAAATTTGATTCATCCTAAAATGTTTCCCTTCTTACTCAAGGGACGTAACCACTCGGTACACGTTTTCGAAGAATTCGATTTTGGGAGTGAAATCTATTTAATTTCACAACCAATTTTTTTCACATGCAAGAAACTGACATGCTTTTCGTCCATAAATAATTTCTCTTCTTAATTTTACCAGGAAACAACATTTCGGTCTCGAGTAAATATCGAGGGGGAAATATGTACACAGGCGAAAGATGAAATCGTGACACCGGCCGAGGTTCAAACCCACGACCTCCCGATCACGGGGCGGACGCCTTACCACTAAGCTAATCGTGCCGGTTTACCCTTGAGTGACAGACGGACAGACAAAAGAATATACAGACAGACCGTAATTAACACAAACACACACACTCAGCAGAGCAAAGCGGTATAACACACAAACTCAGCAGAGCAAGGCAGTATTACACACACAGACTCTGCAGAGCAACTAAGTCGGTGACACACAGACACAGTTATTTGGGGACGATGTTTGCTGTACAGCAGTGAAATGGGGACGTCCAAAAACCGATAGCTCTGCGCTGTGCTATGAATGGTTTCATCAGTTACATATGGCGCTAGGCGACATAAGAGTATTTCCAATCCAGTCAGTAGCTAGCATTCACGACCCTGACAACGGATGGTTTGAGTCTGATTTATGAGAATGAGAATGAGGGAGAGAGAGTTGTATTAAATTGAATTAAATTGAATTGAATTTATCTTTCTCTTAACACTGTAACAGAACAAGAAATGCTAAAATGGTTTTTTTTCATCCCGCCCTCGCCCATTGAGTTGAAATAGAAGTTAACCACATTATGTTTGAAAATGTTCCAGTGCTTTATGTACAATAATGTTTCAATACAATCATAGTGTATTAACATTTTACCAGTATCAGCTGCAAAATAGAAGTAGTGCTTTACAAGTTTCGAAAGAGAAACAGCATGTAATGATACGTAAATGGTGTACAGCAGTGAATTGGGGACTGTTTCCCAAACAGCAGTCAGATGGGGTCTGGTTGTTGTACAGCAGTCATTTGGAGGCACAAGCTAAAACTGCTTCAGAGATGTGTGTTTTTCATTGGCTTTGATCTCCGCTGAGAGGGAGAGAGTCAGAAAGAGCGACATAGACAGATAGACAGAGACAGAGAGACAGACCGAGACAACAAAGGAGAGGTTAAGGACACCCCCTTACCCTTGAGTGACAGACGGACAGACAAAAGAATATACAGACAGACAGACCGTAATTAACACAAACACACTCAGCAGAGCAAAGCGGTATAACACAAACTCTGCAGCAAGGCAGTATTACACACACACACACACTCTGCAGAGCAACTAAGTCGGTGACACACAGACACAGGTATTTGGGGACGATGTTTGCTGTACAGCAGTGGAATGGGGACGTCCAAAAACCGCATGTGCTTGTTTGTTTGTTTGTTTGTTTGTTTGCTTCACGCCCAGCCGACCACGAAGGGCCATATCAGGGCGGTGCTGCTTTGACATATAACGTGCGCCACACACAAGACAGAAGTCGCAGCACAGGCTTCATGTCTTACCCAGTCACATTATTCTGACACCGGACCAACCAGTCCTAGCACTAACCCCATAATGCCAGACGCCAGGCGGAGCAGCCACTAGATTGCCAATTTTAAAGTCTTAGGTATGACCCGGCCGGGTTTCGAACCCACGACCTCCCGATCACGGGGCGGACGCCTTACCACTAGGCCACCGTGCCGGTATGGTTTGAGTCCTATTTATGAGAACGAGAATGAGGGAGAGATGATTGTATTGAATTGAATTGAATTAAATTGAATTGAATTGATCTTTATCTTAACACTGTAACAGAATAGGAAATGCTAAACTACTTTTTTTTTCATCCCGCCCTCGCTCATTGAGGTGAAATAGAAGTTAACCACATTATGTTTGAAAATGTTTCCAGTGCATTATGTACAATAATGTTTTAATACAATCATAGAGTATTAACGTTTTACCAGTATCAGCTGCAAAATATAGTAGTAGTGCTTTACGAGTTTTGCAAGAGAAGCAGCATGTAATGATACGTAAATGTGATACAACAGCGATCAAAGTTCAAGTCTGAAGGTAGGCTCTGAGAAGTGTAACCAGTGCATGCAAATCCTTGGCGATATGATTTATCTCAATAAGGTACAGTGTTCGTCGCACATCCGCAGGCTCCTCAATAAATGCCAGTCGTTCTGATTCATCATAACTCATGTCTGCTTTGTCCCTGAATAACGTCCAGTACAATGTTTCAGCTTTGGTACAATCGTAGGTGAACATGAAGTCATCTGATTTTGCAAGCAGCTGTTTGGATGAAGCATTGTACACCATTCTAATCACTTTCTTTCGTGTTCTGGGGTTCGTAGTAATTTCTAAAGCAAGTGCTTTTACTTCCCCTAGACTGTACTCCCTTTCCAAAGCATCCTTTTCAGCTTTAGTCAACTGCTTTTCCACTGGTTCCTCTGTATCACTCTCTGACGTAAAATATCTGTCCTTGTCACTGTCAGTGGCCACGCATGTGGAGTCAACGGATTGCTGCAAGGCAGGTTCCGTCAGCTTGGATGGAATGTGGCTCCGTGATTCACGTGCTTCAATGTTCACAACACAGCTTGCCTCGCTGTCAATGCGTTCGCCGGCGTGTAGTCTCATTTTCTGTTTGTGCCTAACGTCGGGAACTTTGTCGTACGTGTTTGTGTGAATTATGCCTGATGTTGTGCTGGCATGATTTCGCAGATGATCGATCAGCTGTATCAACAGAAGAAACGCATACCTCTTTGCTGTTAAATTGT
The DNA here is from genome assembly GCF_037325665.1 of Littorina saxatilis. NCBI lineage: Eukaryota > Metazoa > Mollusca > Gastropoda > Littorinimorpha > Littorinidae > Littorina > Littorina saxatilis. The sequence goes on from NW_027125815.1 coordinate 28,342, forward strand.
TGGGATCATTGTCTGTCACGTCTGAGCTGCGAAGGGGTTTTGTTTACGTTGCGTTGACTAGCTCGGCAAATGGCGGCCTGTTGGTTCTCTGTGCTGAGCAGTTGAAGTGTGACTGTGGCTCCTTCTCATTCTCCGGTGACTTTCCAGTACTTGACATAGTGGTCAGCTGGCAGGCCTGTCAAGGTAGCTTCCACAGCAGTTGGTAGTCCAACGACAGGCATTTTCTTCACTTGTTCAAGTAAATTGCTGGAGCGAAAAATGTGTGCTACCGGAGGGACAGATAGAGAGAGAGAGAGAGAGAGAGAGAGAGAGAGAGAGAGAGACTAAGAGAGAGAGAGAGAGGGAGACTAAGAAAGAGAGAGAGAGAGACAATGACAAGATTAAGCAGTGGTCTGCTTTTTTACATCCAGCCCTCGCCCTAAAGAGGGACTAACTAAAAAAATGAAATAAAAAATACAAGATAAAAATTAGAAAATAGATAACTAAAATTCTACATTTTAACAGATAACTAAAGTGAAAACACATTATACATATGTACACAAAATGCATTACATTGAGGTAAATTGCGAGTTGATTGATGTGAATTAAGTGGTATAGTGCAGCTTGCACTTTCTCAACATCATGCTCTAATCCATACATTACATTTTAAAGAAAATCAATCAAACAAGCAAGACATTGCTAAGATCATCACACATCTAAATACATGTAGTGGTTGGTTTGTAAGTCCCTTCATTCGAAAAGGGTTTGTGTACATTATACCAATAAAGAGGAGAGGGGCATGTTTAATACAAAAATTGTATTTGTAATTGTAGAGAGAGAGAGAGAGAGTGAGAGTTGGGGTAATTAAATAAGAGAGAAAGACAGAGACAGAGTGAGAGAGACGGACAAACAGACGGACAGACATACGGACAGACAGTAACCTGCGAGAGAGAGGAAGACAGACAGATAGGCACACAGTCAAAAACCGGAAAAAAAAATCATAGAAAGAGATAGAGATAAAAGACACAATTGCAACAGCTCTGCAGATTTCTTTCCTACGTGTTTGTTTAAAACAAATCTGACAGAGAAAGGAGAACAAAACAGAGAGAGAGAGAGACAGAGAGAGAGACAGAGAGAGAGACAGAGAGAGAGAGAGACAGAGAGAGAGGGGGGGGGCGAGAGAGAGAACGGGAGAGAGAGATGACGATGATGATTTAACGTTGTTATACAATGAATAGGGTTAGAGGCTATCACGCAGCAAACTCTCCAAGAGAGGGAAATAAAGAGATATATCATCATCATCATCATCATCATCATCATCATCATCATCATCATCATCATCATCATCATCATCATCATCATCATCGACATCGGCATCGGCATCGGTATTGGGATCAGCATCGTCACCTACATGTGTCTTTTCATGTTGTTTTTTTGTTTGTCGGCTTGTCTAGTCTGTCTGTCTCTGTCTCAGTCTCTGTGTCTGTCTGTCTGTCTGTCTGTCTGTCTGTCTGTCTGTCTGTCTGTCACGGGCTTGGGGTCTCTGTTTAATTTCGTCTGTTTTCCGTTGTTGCATCTTATTTGCATAACCATCTTCGATAATCATTTGGTCGAAATTTGCCAGGAATAAACCATCATTTGTAATACATTATGCTGACTGTAAGAGAGAGAGAGAGAGAGAGAGAGAGAGAGAGAGAGAGAGAGAGAGAGAGAGAGAGAGAGAGAGAGAGAGAGAGAGAGAGAGAAAGAGAGATGAAGAGAGCGAAAAAGAGAGAGAGATGGCGAGAGAGAGATGGGGAGAGAGAGAAGGGGAGAGAGAGAGAGAGAGAGAGATGAAGAGAGCGAAAAAGAGAGAGAGATGGCGAGAGAGAGATGGGGAGAGAGAGAAGGGGAGAGAGAGAGAGAGAGAGAGAGAGAGAGACAGACAGACAAACAAACAAACAGACAGACAGACACACAGACACGCAGACAGACACCAAAGGTTGAGAATAGAGAGAAAACAAGAAAAGTGTGAAGCAGCCGTGCATATTTCTTTTTTGCATAATCCGTGAAAGTAACCTAAGAGAGAGAGAAGAACAGGCAGACAGGCAGGGATGTGTGTGTGTGTGTGTGTGTCTGTCTGTGTGTGTGTGTAGAGTGATTCAGACTAAACTACTGTACCGATCTTTGTGAAATTTGACAGGAGAGTTCCTGGGTATGAAATCCCCTAACCTTTTTTCCTTTTTTTTGATAAATGTCTTTGATGACGTCATATCCGGTTTTTCGTGAAAGTTGAGGCGGCACTGTCACGCCCTCATTTTTCAACCAAATTGGTTGAAATTTTGGTCAAGTAATGTTCGACAAAGCCCGGACTTCGGTATTACATTTCAGCTTGGTGGCTTAATTAAATTAAAAATTAATTAATGACTTTGGTCATTAAAAATCTGAAAATTGAAAAAATAAAAAATTATAAAACGATCCACATTTACGTTCATCTTATTCTCCATTATTTGCTGATTCCAAAAACATATCAATATGTTATATTTGGATTAAAAACAAGCTCTGAAAATTAAAAATATAAAAATTAGTATCAAAATTAAATTGTCCAAATCAATTTAAAAACACTTTCATCTTATTCCTTATCGGTTCTTGATTCCAAAAACGTATAGATATGATATGTTTGGATTAAAAACACGCTCACAAAGTTAAAACGAATAGAGGTACAGAAAAGCGTGCTATCCTTCTCAGCGCAACTACTACCCCGCTCTTCTTGTCAATTTCACTGCCTTTGCCGTGAGCGGTGGCTGGCGATGCTACGAGTATACGGTCTTGCTGCGTTGCATTGCGTTCAGTTTCATTCTGTGAGTTCGACAGCTACTTGACTAAATGTTGTATTTTCGCCTTACGCGACTTGTTTTTGTTTTGTTTTAATAAACTGAGAGAGTAAGAAAAAGACAAAAAGAGAGACAGAGCTAGAAATACAGAGAGACAGACAGAGAGACGGACCGACCGACAGAATTAGTGCGAGATAGAGATAGAGAGACACACAAACAGGGACAGACAGACAGAGACCGACATTTTGAGAAGAATGAAGAGAAAACCAGCAGTATTATATGCATAGTCTTAAGCTGTGTTTCCATATCGCGACGCGATGGCAGCACGATAGTTGCGGCGAGGTGGCGGCAGCGTCAAAACCGATCGCAACAGTAATATCAAAGAACGCATGTTTCCATATGTGCGACGCGACGGATGCTTCATCTGGGGATTTAATCAAGTTTGAGTGAATCTTTCTTGAAGGTTTTTCTTTGTATTCATAAATTATGAGTAATCTAAGCTTAATTAGTTTGGACAACATTTTGGATGAAATTATTGCTGCTGCAGGAACATTGAATTGGCAAGTCTGTAACAGTAATCGTCTCTCTGACCCCCCCCCCCCCCCCTTGCTTGCTGAAAAATAAAATTAACTCTCTTCCCGTCCTCTGTCACATCCTCTGATTCTTTTGCTGTATCTTTTCCTCTTTTTTTGGTAAAAATTGTATCTTGTCTGTCTTACATTTATAACAAGGGGATAAGCGATTCTCTGACCTTGACATATGCATAACGTGAAATAATAATTCCTATCTAGATGTACATATTTATAACCACATTTAATATAAGCTTAGCTTATTGTGTGGTTACAAATGTTTATATCGCATATATATGCAAGTTATCCAAAGAATGAAATTGTTTTGAGACCTATAGCACCGTTAGTTTGTCAGAACAGGAGGTGGTCCATATCAGGCAGTTGTCCATGTTAGGCTATTTTCCCTTACGACCAGGGTGTGCTTATTGCGTGTCTTATGAGAAACAGACCGCGTGCAGAAACACACACACACACTATGATGTGTTGTCGTATTATTTTTGCTTTGGTCAATCGTAGGACCCTATTCTGAGGTCTCAATATTTTCCCACGGTCTTCCCAACGCATGCGATGTCACTTTCCATTGAGCGTTTTTGCCACCATTTGGCAAGGAGTTATCAGCTGAGATAAAACGACTGTAAGTAGAACGCGAAAATCACACCTGGACTCGATCCGACCGACTGGGTCTTGTATACGCAAGAGCACTTGATAGTCTCTGCCGCGGATCATAAAATCGTATAATCTGCTGATTTTCGCATCCCGAATCTACTCAGCTTCGTCCCAATAGGCCCACTTAAAACATCACACGCGGAATTTAAATTAGCTAAGATGGACAACTGGACACCACATGTGAGAACCACGCACCAAGACATTGTCAGCATTGAGAGAATGTTTTCACGGAATTGTTTCACGATTCTGTGACACTGTTATATTGCGGGGTTATGATATTTTCTTCGTTTCTGATTTGAATTCATGTAAATGAAATCAAGTTAAAATTAAACACTATTGTTTTTTTAGAAACCAATGCGGACCCTGAAAGAAATAACGTTTCACTCAGATAAATTTTATCCAGCCTGTCACGTTTTTCATTTATACATTTTGACAGAAAAAAGAAAATAACAAAAGAAAAATTAACACATCTGTGTGGGATTAAAATCAAACGTCGATTTGTGTTACTAAAGTTACTGACCACCATGTGCATGCAAACATTTGCTGCCCCCCCCCCCCCCTCCACATCGTAATCGTATCGGCTCTGTCTCATTTTGCCCACCACCCCTCCACCTCTCCCCAGGACCCCCCCCCCCCCACCTTCCTTTTCAGTAAATAGCCCTTCAGTCGGAGCGGCAGTTGTCGCCACGCATCAGACTTTTTTTGAATAATTATGTGCGGTTTTTAGTATCTCCTTTACAAAGCTGATCTGATAATTAACTATCTTTTTTTTTGCAAGCAAACGACAAATTCGCCTCAAAAAATGTTATTGACAGTGCATATAGAAAAGGTAGCAAAAAAACTTGCGGGGACAAAGTGGGCGAGGGAGAGCCTGGGTGGTCAAACGGGGGCCGTGCCATGCCATATGTCACCTGCTGGTTAAACGAAAGGTTTAAAGGAACAGATATCGCACACAATATTTTGATCTTTTGATCAGTCAACCATCAATTTTGTACATCAACCCCAACAGTGTTGTTGTCCAAAAATAAAAGAATTGCATTCTGTCCTCAAACTGAACGGTAGTTCAAAGTTAAAGGGATATTGACCAAAGTGCTTTTGAGGAACAATAAAACACTCTCCCCAAAATAAAGACGCAAAAAAACACCCCACACAAATAAATAAATAAAGAAAGAAGCAAAACAGATTTACAAGGAAATTAATTATGTTCATGGTATGCTAGCGCTGTTTTTATTTTATTGTATAATAAGCATGCTGATACCGGGATGCAGTATACGTTAAATGTAAATGATATAATGCTGACTATCTAAATGTGAATCAAAAAACAAGAAAGGTAGGTTTTTTAATTTTTTTTTTAATTTAAATGTGAACCAGAAAAGATGCATTTCTTTTAAATTGATGGCGCCGTCAAAAACAACAAGTCGCGTAAGGCGAAAATACAATATTTAGTCAAGTAGCTGTCGAACTCACAGAATGAAACTGAACGCAACGCAACGCAGCAAGACCGTATACTCGTAGCATCGTCACTCCACCGCCCGTGGCAAAGGCAGTGCCAGTGGAATTGACAAGCAGAGCGGGGTATTCGTTGCGCTGAGAAGGATAGCACGCTTTTCTGTACCTCTCTTCGTTTTAACTTCCTGAGCGTGTTTTTAATCCAAACATAACATATCTATATGTTTTTGGAATCAGGAACCGACAAGGAATAAGATGAAAGTGTTTTTAAATTGATTTGGACAATTTAATTTTGATAATAATTTTTATATATTTAATTTTCAGAGCTTGTTTTTAATCCGAATATAACATATTTATATGTTTTTGGAATCAGCAAATGATGGAGAATAAGATAAACGTAAATTTGGATCGTTTTATAATATTTTTTTTTTTTTTACAATTTTCAGATATTTAATGACCAAAGTCATTAATTAATTTTTAAGCCACCAAGCTGAAATGCAATACCGAAGTCCGGGCTTCGTCGAAGATTACTTGACCAAAATTTCAACCAATTTGGTTGAAAAATGAGGGCGTGACAGTGCCGCCTCAACTTTCACGAAAAGCCGGATATGACGTCATCAAAGACATTTATCAAAAAAAATGAAAAAAACGTTCGGGGATTTCATACCCAGGAACTCTCATGTCAAATTTCATAAAGATCGGTCCAGTAGTTTAGTCTGAATCGCTCTACACACACACACACACACACAGACACACACACAGACACACAGACACACAGACACACGCACATACACCACGACCCTCGTTTCGATTCCCCCTCGATGTTAAAATATTTAGTCAAAACTTGACTAAATATAAAAACTAAATTCTTGGTTACAAAATCAAATGAATCTTAGTAGTCGATAGTTTAGTACTATTTGTCACTTTATTAGAGGTGGTTTGACTGAGTTGCCGACTTCTCCGCTTTAATTCCTTTTCAGTTTTATCTGTACACTCTTTGTTTTCATGCGATACGTGTAACACTTTTCCCGACCTCGCACATGATGGACAGCATTCATTGGAGCGATATGTTTTCACCGGGTTTTCGCAAAATTGTATTTCATGCCACGCTATTATCGATTACCTCAAATTAAAAAAGAAACAAAGAAAAACTCCGGACAAGCGCACAAGGTAGAACCAGCGGTCAGTGCATGGGACTGCAAAAGTGCACGTGTGCGTATGCGTGTGAATACATTTTTTTTTAAAACTAGTTAGTGTCAATATCGATCGAATGTCATTTCGATCACGTTTCAGTTTAGCGGACAAGCGTAATCGGATTCAACATACGCATACACACTCACATAGTCGGAAGAGTCGTCGAACAGGGAAAAAAAATGACAAAGTAAAATATTGTAAATTGAAAAATGTTTGTGTAATTTTGCGATGAGACAGAGACAATCTGGGAAGGAAGTTTATACCCAAGTAATACTATCGAACGGGTTAGTCCGTAAGCTGCGGACAAATATTCTTACTCAAAGAGAAAAATGAAACAGGATTTTTTCAGTAAATGTAAGCTTACAGGGCTGCCGATGGGGAAAGACTGAACCACCTAAACAAATAGCAGTTCACATCGGTTGATGATTCTTCAGTCCCACAGAACTTCGGTCCATTAGGAAGTAGCCCTGTTGATTTGCTAGATTAACATCACATCGCTACCCGAACCGATTTTTATTGAAAATAAACACTTTTTTAAGCTCAGATATAATTTATCTGTAAGTTACATCACGTCTACAGTCGTTGACACAATCTAAAAACTCTATCAAATTACTCCGCCAAAGTTCCGACAAACTTACTACACATATATGCGTCGTCTGCATGTGTTGCGCGCGCAGTCCGGGGCGTGGCTTATTAAAAAAAACAAAAAAAAAACCGTATTAGTCTTTTTTTTTTTAAGAGTTAAATTCAGATAGCACTTCATTTGGACAGCCTTGAGAAAACGGCCGTACAATACGTGTATATCTTCTTTTATCGAGAAGGAGATTAACAGCGGTGGGGTTTCAGTCATGCTTTCTAACGCCAGCTTCAATTTCAGATAATGTTAGGAGATTTCAAAATGCAAGGGGGTGGGGGTATAGAGTGGGGGGGGGGGATATTTTCTCTGAATCGTTTATAAGGAAGGAATGTGTTTTTTAGACCCCAATCGTCAATGTTGAAGGTCCGGTATTAAAACTTGCCCAGTGTCTGACAAAATTAGACTCAGTTTAAAATTACCCTTGACAATTTGTGCGTGAGACAGACTGATTGCCGAACGGAAAATGGAATCACTCATGTGGCGCAGTGAAGTGTAGCCAAGTACCTGCTATGTCCTTCAGCAGAAGTGGCGGAGTGCCTGTCATCTGTTTCTCATTTAGTGGCCTCACAGTGGCCGAAGATTGGATTTGATGTGACTTTTAGTACACACTTGTGAGCGTGATCTGGTAATTTCCCTTCGCTTGCGTCTGACTTTCCCGTCTTAAGCTAACATACGAGAACAAACATAATATGCAAAATTGCAAGGATCGACCTCCTTGCATGAAAAGTCAACAACACTTTGTTATTTTCTCATTGTATAGAAACCTAAAATGTGACAGCAGCCCACAGGGTTATCTGTGTTCGTACACACCGAAGTCTGTTCACTCGAAATCGTTCTGACAATTATGTTTTATGTTCAAAGATATGTTTAAATTCAAATTCCAACGACAAAAAAAAAGAGAGATAGAGAGAGAGAGAGAGAGAGAGAGAGAGAGAGACGAGAGAGAGAGAGAGAAGACAGACAGACAGACAGACAGAGAGACAGACAGACAGATAGACAGACAGACAGACAGACAGACAGACAGACAGACAGACAGACAGACAGACAGACAGACAGACAGACAGACAGACAGACAGACAGACAGACAGACACAGACAGAGAGAGACAGAATCAAATGTAAAGCGAACTGTTTAAACCTGTTGCGATAATTAATGTACAGTTCTGTAAAAATAAACTGTACTCTTAGTGCCCGACCCGACTCCCCAAACCTACGTCGCGGTTATCTGACGCTCTCTCTACGTCGTGCCTCTGCGTGCCTCCATTACAGAGAAATGGAAGGTGAAAATCTTTGTGTCAGTTTGACTCTTGATTTTAAACAAGTCGCGTAAAGGCGAAAATACAACATTTAGTCAAGCTGTCGAACTCACAGAATGAAACTGAACGCTATGCAATTTTTCAGCAAGACCGTATACTCGTAGCATCGTCAGTCCACCGCTCATGGCAAAGGCACTGAAATTGACAAGAAGAGCGGGGTAGTAGTTGCGCTGAGAAGGATAGCACGCTTTTCTGTACCTCTCTTCGTTTTAACTTTCTGAGCGTGTTTTTAATCCAAACATATCATATCTATATGTTTTTGGAATCAGGAACCGACAAGGAATAAGATGAAAGTGTTTTTAAATTGATTTCGAAAATTTAATTTTGATCATAATTTTTGTAATTTTAATTTTCAGAGCTTGTTTTTAATCCAAATATAACATATTTATATGTTTTTTTAATCAGAAAATGATGAAGAATCAGATGAACGTAAATTTGAATCGTTTTATAAAAAAAAATAGGCCTATTTTTTTTTACAATTTTCAGATTTTTAATGACCAAAGTCATTAATTAATTTTTAAGCCACAAAGCTGAAATGCAATACCGAAGTCCGGGCTGTAAAAGTTGTTTCAATTTGTTTCCATTTAAAACGTCCGCTACTGGCACCTCAGTCGGACCATACATAACACTCTGAGAAGTAACCAAAGTGTTTTCTTTTAAAGTAATTTGTAACTCTCCGCTCCGCACGCCAACCAAAACAATTCCTGGGAGACGCCTACATCGTTCGGAAAAAAAACCACAAAAAAACTGTTCCGAGTCAGGACTGAACTAGAAAGGGTTTCCATGACCACGGACGTAGCTTTGTGCCGAGGCTGATCACGTGGTCAGGTTGACCAATGGCAACGCGACCCTTTTACGGCCTCTCTAGTGTCCAATGTGTGTACTCTATGACCCCTTGAAAACTTCAGCGATTGGTGTGAAGTGTACTCTTTAGAGAGGATGAGTTCAGCGGTTAATTGCTTTTAACATACTTACCTGAACAGGTTATAGGCCATTATCTCGAGATGCCTTGCTTTCGGCAACAGTTCTTTGAATCCCTCCCTCCCTCTCTCCATCTTCTCTCTACCAGTCTGTTTCTCTCTTTGTTTCTCTCTCTTTTTCACACTTTTCAACCATTAACTATTCATATTCATTTGCATAATGTAGAGCAGTCCCTAATTGGGCGACAGTCGGCTGTTAAAAGGAAAACACATAAAACAAACCAAAAAAGAACACTTTTGTAAGCTTACTACATTACTTTTGAAAAAAAACATCATTGGGTTCATTTCGCGTCATTTTGCTTTCGTCAACAGGAAAGTTTTTGTAATGCCTCTCTCCACCTCCCCATATGCTCCCCTCCCCCATTTCTGTCTCTGTTTTTTTACATTTAGTCAAGTTTTGACTAAATGCTTTAACGTAGAGGGGGAATCGAGACGAGGGTAGTGGTGTATGTGCGTGCGTGCGTGTGTGTGTGTGTGCGTGTGTGCGTGTGTGTGTGTAGAGCGATTCAGACTAAACTACTGGACCGATCTTTATGAAATTTGACATGAGAGTTCCTGGGTAGGAAATCCCCAGACTTTTTTTCCATTTTTTTGATAAATGTCTTTTATGACGTCATATCCGGCTTTTCGTGAAAGTTGAGGCGGCACTGTCACGCTCTCATTTTTCAACCAAATTGGTTGAAATTTTGGTCAAGTAATCTTTGACAAAGCCCGGACTTCGGTATTGCATTTCAGCTTGGTGGCTTAAAAATTAATTAATGACTTTGGTCATTAAAAATCTGAAAATTGTAAAAAAAAATAAAAATTTATAAAACGATCCACATTTACGTTCATCTTATTCTCCATCATTTTCTGATTCCAAAAACATATAAATATGTTATATTTGGATTAAAAAAAAGCTCTGAAAATTAAATATATAAAAATTATTATCAAAATTAAGTTGTCCAAATCAATGTAAAAACACTTTCACCTTATTCCTTGTCGGTTCCTGATTCCAAAAACATATAGATATGATATGTTTGGATTAAAAACACGCTCAGAAAGTTAAAACAAAGAGAGGTACAGAAAAGCGTGCTATCCTTCTTAGCGCAACTACTACCCCGCTCTTCTTGTCAATTTCACTGACTTTGCCATGAGCGGTGGACTGACGATGCTACGAGTATACGGTCTTGCTGAAAAATGGCATTGCGTTCAGTTTCATTCTGTGAGTTCGACAGCTACTTGACTAAATGTTGTATTTTCGCCTTACGCGACTTGTTTACATTTAGTCAAGTTTTGACTAAATGTTTTAACGTAGAGGGGGTAATCGAGACGAGGGTCGTGGTGTGTGTGTGTGTGTGTGTGTGTGTTGTCTGTGTCTGTGTCTGTATGTGCGTGTGTGTGTGTAGAGCGATTCAGACCAAACTACTGGACCGATCTTTATGAAATTTGACATGAGAGTTCCTGGGTAGGAAATCCCTGGACATTTTGTTCATTTTTTTGATAAATGTCTTTGATGACGTCATATCCGGCTTTTCGTGAAAGTTGAGGCGGCACTGTCACGCCCTCAGTTTTGGTTGAAATTTGGGAAAAGTAATGTTCGACAAAGCCGGACTTCGGTATTGCAATTTCAGCTTGGTGGCTAAAAAAATTAATTAATGACTTTGGTCATTAAAAATCTGAAAATTGTAAACAAAATATTTTTTTAATAAAACGATCCAAATTTACGTTCATCTATTCTCCATCATGTTCTGATTCCAAAAACATATAAATATGTTATATTCGGATTAAATACAAGCTCTGAAATTAAATATAATAAAATTTATTATCAAAATTAAATTTCGAAATCAATTTAAAACACTTTCATC
>NW_027125816.1:5000-18669 GCF_037325665.1 Littorina saxatilis
CAGTGCCTTTTACGAAAGTTATTCTTAAAAAAAAATACCGCTGTGCAAAGAGAGAACCCAGGCTGTTCATTGTTGGTATGTGACCAAGTGGAGGGATGGACATATCCCATGTAACACCCAGGCTGTTCAGTGTTGGTATGTGACCAAGTGGAGGGATAGACATATCCCATGTAACACCCAGGCTGTTCAGTGTTGGTATGTGACCAAGTGGAGGGATGGACATATCCCATGTAACACCCAGGCTGTTCAGTGTTGGTATGTGACCAAGTGGAGGGATGGACATATCCCATGTAACACCCAGGCTGTTCATTGTTGGTATGTGACCAAGTGGAGGGATAGACATATCCCATGTAACACCCAGGCTGTTCATTGTTGGTATGTGACCAAGTGGAGGGATAGACATATCCCATGTACAAACCTTGCCAGATCTGAGACGGTGAGCATGAGGCGAACTGGTTTCACGAGGCCGAGTGGGCCTTTAAGTTCCAATTGCAATTGTCATGTTTGGCGTCTATCTAAGCGGAAGGATACCTGTATCTTATGATTATCTTAGGTAAAAGACCCTATCTATCGTGTTCAACAAAATGTGACCCTCCACCACGAAATGAGTCGCAAGTCACCTCGCGCTGTTCTGCGCCAGGCTTAATATAAGTCCGGGGAGTGTCTGGTAACAGTGTGAGGGTCACCTTAGTCACAGGCTTATAACTCTTTTCTGAAACGGTTTTCACCACTGGATAGAGTATAAAAAACTCTTTATGAAAATGTAAAGATATGAAAATCATGTGACTCATTCCGTGGTGGAGGGTCACAAATGATCTGCAAGGAAGCTACCTTTTAGCCCTTGCTAAGACTGTTCCTGAAACGTGTCCGTTTTAATAAAAACACGGACAAGTACCTAAACAGAAAATACAAGGAAAAACACTTATTATGTTACTGTAACAGTTTTTCACATATATATACTAGTCTTGTACCTGATATAATTATTTTCTGTTTAGCTACAAATAATTATATCAGGTACAAGACTAGTATATATATATGTGAAAAACTGTTACAGTAACATAATAAGTGTTTTTCCTTGTATTGCTGGTCGTCGGTGTTGAGATGGGAGGGGGGGGGGGGGGGCACATTTATATACATACAGTTTTAGCGTGCAGTCCAGAGTAATTAATTTACTTTTGAGAGGTTTCAAAACATTGCGTTATGTTGCACTGGATGAAAGGAAACATGCTTTGTTTTTCTTGCAGAAAATGCGTCTTAATCATGAGCATAGTTCCTGTAATTGTTGGGTTCTTTGTTTATCTCACTAAAAGTTTTTGAGATAAAAAAGACACAAATAAAAACCAGCATGCGAATAAATAATTAAATACATAAGTAACAAAGGAAACGAAATTGCAAAACCCTGGCTCATGTCCAGTTCTACCCAAAACAAGAAAATTAATGACATCGATAGATTGAAAGTATACTTACAGCAGGGTTGACACTTTTCGCCAGTGACGCCTTATTGACACAGTGACGTAATGACCAATGACGAAAGCAGTCTCGGTATTTCTTCAAACCGTAAACCACGGCTCGATGAAAGCCTAGAGGTCCGAGAACGCCCGTTCTATAACACGATTTTCTGTGTCCACAGTAGTACAGGTACCGGGAGTAAAGTCTGAGAAAAGAAAGAATCGATTAGGGGAAGGGCTCCTAATATGGACCACTTGTTTCATATGCTGATAAATAGCTTGTTTTCTTCCGAAGAAGTTTCATTTTGTGTTTGGTAGTCCCTCTGTCTTAGGTTAACCGTTAGGCCTAATTAGAGTGAAATAGCTTTGATAGACATTCAGCAAAAAATAAATACAGAAAAAATCACAAATGATCCATATTAGGCGCCCAGGCTCCTAATATGGACCAGTGAAGCGGCCTTCACGAATCACTGTAAAAAGCCCCCTATATTTCAAAATAACATGATACAACTTAGTGTGCAAATCAGACTAATTAAAATATGCTTTAGATGTATCTGTTTCGGGCTGATGAGAGCATTATTTGAAGCACACCAGGGAACTAAAGAAGCTTATCAAAAACAGAGTGAAAATAAGTGAAATTATCAACTTCCACGAAAAGAAGACTATTTGTTATTGTGTGTTTACTGTTATTTTGTTGTTTTTCTCACCTTCTTTTTTCTTGTGTTCTTTTTTCTTCTAAATTTGGATGATATTGTGTGTTACATTTACTGACTGTTCTTGCTTAACTGTGTAAGGGCTTGACTGTCTGCCGTGTTTTTCTTGTAAATTTGTCTGAAGACACCACCATAAGCCGTAGGCTTGTTGTTTTCCCCTTATGTCGATGTACATTTCTTGAACATGTAAAATATGAATGAACAATGTTGAAACCAAAAAGATAGAACATTCAAGGGATGAATGGATTGTGGTATGGAAGCAGATGCGTGCATGCGTCGACTCACTCATTGATTTATTGTTTAACTGAGTAACTAAGCGAGAGAAAGTGAGCGAGTGCGTGATTGGGTAAGTGGCTGAGACAGTGAATGAATGAGTGAAGGGGGGCCGGGGAGGGTGGAAATAGAAAGAGAGAGAGAGAGAGAGAGAGAGAGAGAGAGAGAGAGAGAGAGAGAGAGAGAGAGAGAGAGAGAGAGAGAGAGAGAGAGAGAGAGGCACACGGCACAAAAGAACACTTGACATTGAAACATCACAAAACACTTTGCCACACTGACCTTTCAACGGGGTCACGGAAGATGAGGATGACCTTGGCCTTGGGGTTGAGGTGAAGAATGTGATGTGCAGCTAGCACCCTGGGTTCTGTACAACCTTGGTTGCCTGCGTAAATTGGCCAATGGTCGTTGTCGAAAAAGTTGCTTGGGCTTGCATCACCTGTTCAGAAATCAAAGGGTCTTTAAGGCCAAACAAAATGATATGTTGGTTCAGGGTAACCCGACCGACCCTATTTTTTCTCGCCGACACTAACACTTTTTTTTCATTTCTAAAAAAAACACACCACCTCTGGCACATTGTGCAAACCATACCGAGACCAAAAAAGAAAAAAAAGGCCGACCAACCGACCCTATTTGTTGGGGTCATGTTACCCTAAACCAGCTTATATTTTTGTATTGCCTTATTGCCCTGATAGTGCACAGGGTTGTGAGTTAAATAAGTTCTTGGTTTCTGTTGTGGTTTTTGTGTGTTTCTTTCTGTTTTAACCTCACACACAAATCTGGTCTATGTAAACGTAAGCAAGACCTTTAATTAGAACACACACAAACAGGAGTTGAGTTACTATTGTCACACACATGGCGCGGACTTTACATATATTGTACAAGATAATAATCTCTCAGGGTTGTTTTTCTGTCGTTTATATTTTCTTTCTTTTTTTAATTGTAAAAACAAATCTGGTATGTACGTAAATTAGACCCTCTAGAATAAACAAAGGCTCAACATTTAAACATAATTGATTATTATTCATCTGCTGGCGGTTTTCGACTCGAAACATGAAAGTGTGTTGTGCGACTCATACCGGGTTTTTCATGCTGTCACACATTTGGAGAATAAAAAAGTCAGCCTGCGACTTACGCAATTTTTGTTTCTATAATGACGTTTGTCTCGGTGACTTTGGCATCATAAGCAGTGGAAAAACTGGTCCCTGCCAGACTTGCTTGACATGACCTCATTTACATGATATACACACGTGTGATTTAAACGATTATTATCTCACGAGTGTCTCTCTCACGTATGTAGGATAAACATCATTTACATTACTAACCCTACAGGAACAGGAGAGACTTAAATCTTACCGGCAATTGCTTGGCTGAAGCCCTTTATTTCCAAGTCTTGTTGAACTATAGCTGCCACTTCGTCAAAGTAGTTCACATAGTGGGAGAAATTGTGCGACCCTGAAAGAAGTTATGACAAACAAATTAATGAAAACAAAACTCCCCGTGTAAAACGTCCGATAAACCACCAGGCACCAACCATAATTATCACTGGCCAGGCGTTTGCATGGGACCAACACGTCCATCTGCTTGATCGTATACCAACCAGTAATAGCCAGAGTGGTTTTCTTTGCTTGTTAATTTCGGAACTTGAAACATGAAATAAATAATAGATAACAAAAAATAAAATAAATGAATAAGTAAGGAAATGCATTAATACAAAGATAAAGATTAAAAAATCACTAAAAACAAGAAAGTAATTTAACAAACTACCCGACCTCCTTACAAACGACCTTAAAACAAACAAACAAACAAACAATTACACAAACAAACAAGCACACAAACAAACAAGCACACAAACAAACAAAGACGCACTCGAAACTGCAGAGAGGAAGCCAGAGATTGTTTTATGTTTGTTATGGACTGGGTGGCCGAGTGGTAACACATTTGCGCTAGGAAGCGAGAGGTTGCGAGTTCGACCCTGGGTCAGGGCGTTAGCAATTTTCTCCCCCCTTTCCTAACCTAGGTGGTGGGTTCAAGTGCTAGTCTTTCGGATGAGACGAAAAACCGAGGTCCCTTCGTGTACACTACATTGGGGTGTGCACGTTAAAGATCCCACGATTGACAAAAGGGTCTTTCCTGGCAAAATTGTACTGGCATAGATAAAAATGTCTACCAAAATACCCGTGTGACTTGGAATAATAGGCCGTGAAAAGTAGGATATGCGCCGAAATGGCTGCGATCTGCTGGCCGATGTGAATGCGTGATGTATTGTGTAAAAAAAAATCATCTCACACGGCATAAATAAATCCCTGCGCCTTGAATATGTGCGCGATATAAATTGCATAACAAAAATAATTTTTAAAAAAATCAAAAAAATCCCTGCGCTTAGAACTGTACCCACGGAATACGCGCGATATAAGCCTCATATTGATTGATTGATTGATGATATATTTTTAATTGTCCGGACCGGGCATTTGTTTTATTTCGTTTTCCGTGTCAGTCGGAGTCAATTCAAAAATACTTTAATAACATGCACATTTGGATGGTCTGTGGTGGTTTTAAAACGTGATTTAAACGGGTGAGATGAAACGTTAACAGAATCAACAATCATCTGTTCTGTGAGAGAGAGAGAGAGAGAGAGAGAGAGAGAGAGAGAGAGAGAGAGAGAGAGAGAGAGAGAGAGAGAGAGAGAGACAGACAGACGGACAGACAGACATACAGACACAGACAGACACACCGACAGACAGAGACAGACAGACAGAGACAGACAGACAGACAGGCAGACAGGCAGACAGACAGACACAGACAGACAGACAGACAGACACACAGAGAGATAGAGTGTGAGAGAGATGGAGACTAGAGGCAGACAGATAGACAGATGGAGTCACCCCCCTCCAACACACACACACACACACACACACTTACACACACACACACACACACACTCACACACACACACGCCCCCCCCCCTCCACACACACGCAACCACGCACACAAACCGCTACCATCATCACCACCAACCGAGTCCCTGCTCTTATCACGTGAACAGTTACCATGTTTTGTCGGACTCAACGGCTCCTCTAGCTGTTCAGTTTGGAAACCTGGGAAAAGAAAAAAAAAGTCTATTGAATGGACAAGGAGAGAAGAGAGAGAGAGAGAGAGAGAGAGAGAGAGAGAGAGAGAGAGAGAGAGAGAAAGACTGAGAGAAAGAGAATTTGAGAGAGACAGGCAAACAGACAGACAGAGACAGTGAGGGAGAGATAGACAAACACAGAGAGACAAACCGAGACAGACAGGCAACGACGGACAGACACACATACAACAAAGCCCACAGACAGACACATAACACGAAATCAACTTTCAAACCGTCAAGAAACATCCATACATGTATATTCTTCCTGCAGCGCATGGGAGGTAATTGTTACCAAGCTGTCTTCCAAAAGGGGTACATTCCCTTGAAACGCACTTCACATTCTATTGGTTGGAATAGTCTTTTCCAAGCTCTCATAGCCAACGGATCATTCAATCTGTCTGTTTTACTTGAATGAACTTGACTAAATTTGTTAGCATAGACTGGGAATTGAGACAAGGTTGATGGTGTATGTGTGTATGCATGTGCGTCCGTGTAGAACGATTCCGAGAAAACTACCGGACTGATCGTCTTGATACTTTACCTACACATTATCCCAGATAATATCCCCAGATCATGTTTTGTTTTGTTTTGATGAATGCCTTTGATGAGGTCATATCCGATTTTTAGTGAAAATTGAGGCGGCACTGTCACGCCCACATTTTTCGATCACATTGATTGTAATTTTGGTCAAGCAATCTTCAACAAAGCATTTCCATATCCTTCCTTACACACATGTCCAATTAACTATCTGTTCACGTCAGGAACTTACCAGAGAATCGAGTCCTTGCGAAGAAGTGGGGTTCTTTTGCTGTCTTGATCACATCGGGGTGTAGAGAGATGCGGTGAAACAGATCAGACGTTCCACTTTTACTTACCCCCAGGATAAAGAAGTAGGGGATGCACAATACAAATCTGTCACAGTCTTCGTCCTCCCAGCACGGGTTTTTGCTGCGGTTAATGTAACTTGGTCTTTTCTGTTGAGATAATCATTTCAGGATTACTTACGGATATTATTTAAAACAAATTTTATTTTCTATTTTTTAATTTTTTATTTAAACAAAATTGAAGAGGTTCTAGACGAAGAAATGTACATGTATGCTGTCGTAGTTTCTGTTTTAGTTGCCGTTGTTGTTGTTGTCGTTGTTGTTGTTCGAGGTGGTGGTGGTGGTGGTGCTACTTATCGTTTTTTGTTGTGTTGGTTTCGGTGGTCGTTTAGGTACTGGCCGGTTGTGATCGTATAGTTCAAATTGTTCTTTTTAAGGTGCCTACTTATTTGTTTGTGTCATGCATGCTTGTATCAACTTTATTTTCTTAAACAATGTTATATCAAACATAATCGAAAAGTCCAGCCAGAAAACAATAAAGACAGAAGGTAAGAAAAAAAGGTAGAAAGACAGAAAGCCAGAAAGAAAGCCAGAAATAAAGACTTGATGAAAGAAAGAAAGAAAGAAAGAAAGAAAGAAAGAACAAGTCGCGTAAGGCAAATTACTACATTTAGTCAAGCTGTGGAACTCACAGAATGAAACTGAACGCACTGCATTTGTTCACAACGACCGTAGTCCGCCGCTTGTGCAAAACGGAGTAAAACTGACGAGCCTGTTTAGCGCGGTAGTGGTTTCGCTGTGCTGCATAGCACGCTTTTCTGTACCTCTCTTGGTTTTAACTTTCTGAGTGTGTTTTTAATCCAAACATATCATATCTAATGTTTTTGGAATCATGAACCGACAAGGAATAAGATGACATTGTTTTTAAATCGATTTCCGAAATTAAGAAAAGAAAGAAAGAAAGAAAGAACAATGGATATATCTATAGAGAATTACCAAACAGTTTTGACCGTACCCTGGTTGCCAATAACGTCGTTCGCGGCAATTAAGGGAGCCTATCGCAAGGTAACTTTGCAACTCCATGGAGCAGAATGATAGTTGTTTCCCTTAGTCTAGCGCATCTTTTCTGCGCAAGCCTTGTGTTATAACTTGGCGCAAAAAAAAACAAAAAACAAGTCGCGTAAGGCGAAAATACAACATTTAGTCAAGCTGTCGAACTCACAGAATGAAACTGAACACAATGCAATTTTTCAGCAAGACCGTATACTCGTAGCATCGTCAGTCCACCGCTCGTGGCAAAGGCAGAGAAATTGACAAGAAGAGCGGGGTAGTACTGTAGTTGCGCTGAGAAGGATATCACGCTTTTCTGTACCTCTCTTCGTTTTAACTTTCTGAGCGTGTTTTTAATCCAAACATATCATATCTATATGTTAGTTTGAATCAGGAACCGACAAGGAATAAGATGAAGGTGTTTTTAAATTGATTTCGAAAATTTAATTTTGATCATAATTTTTATATTTTTAATTTTCAGAGCTTGTTTTTAATCCAAATATAACATATTTATATGTTTTTGGAATCAGAAAATGATGAAGAATAAGATGAACGTAAATTTGGATCGTTTTATAAATTTTTTCTTTTTTTTTTACAAATTTCAAAAGTTTATTGACCAAAGTCATTGATTAATTTTTAAGTCACCAAGCTGAAATGCAATACCGAAGTCCGGCCTTCGTCGAAGATTGCTTGGCCAAAATTTCAATCAATTTGATTAAAAAATGAGGGTGTGACAGTGCCGCCTCAACTGTTACAAAAATCCCGATATGACGTCATCAAAGGTATTTATCGAAAAAAGAAAAAATACATCCGGGGATATCATTCCCAGGAACTCTCATGTCAAATTTCATAAAGATCGGTCCAGCAGGCACACACACACACACACACACACACACACACATCCCCCCCCCACGGGATTAACAAAAACCTGGTGGATACGTACACCCCCTCCCCCTCCAAACCCCTCTGACACACGCACACTTACAATGTAACCATACTTCCCCCAGGAGGGGATGCCGGGAGGGACACGAGGATCGCATGGAGGGGCGAGTGGAAGATCACCCACAAAGTCAGCACCATGACGAGGTCCAACAGTGCGCCAGTTGGACGAATTCACCAGGCTTCCATAAGAACTGCACGAATCAATACAGCTATCTCTATCTATCTATTTTTGTCAATCAACGTTTGCATTCATGTATGCACCAATTAATCCACCCATCAAATCATCTATCCACGCATCGTGAAGGCTTCACTATTCTTTGTTTACCAAACAATTCATATTCTTTGTAAGGACTAAGTAACTAAGTAACTAACTAACTGACTAACTGACTGACTGGATGACTGAATAACTGAATGACTTAATGACTTAATGACTAAATGACTGAAAACTAACTAACTAGAACTAACTTACTAACTAACTAACTAACTAACTATTTAACTAACTAACCAACTAACTTATTAACGAACGAACGAACGAACGAACGAACGAACGAACGAACGAACGAACGAACGAACGAACGAACGGACGGACGGACGGACGGACGAACGAACGAACGAACGAACGAACGAACCAACGAACGAACCAACGAACCAACGAACCAACCAACCAACCAACCTACCAACGAACGAACGAACGAATGAACGAACGAACGTACACACGAACGAACGAACGAACGAACGAACGAACGAACGAACGAACGACCTTACCTAACTAACTAACTAACTCACTAACCAACTAACTAACTAACTAACTAACTAACTAACTAACGAACGAACGAACGAACGAACGAACTAACTAACTAGCTAACTTACTAACTAACTTACTAACTAACTATCCAATTAACTAACTAACTAACTAACTAACCAACTAACTAACCTCAAATCATCGCACTGTAGCTGTCATTACACAATTTAGTCAAGAATTGGCTGAATGCAAAAAAAAAAGTAAGGGTGAAAGATGTCCACTGTCCATACCGAAAAATTCGCCTTCTCGTTTTTGCCTTCCATTTATGTTCGAGTTGTAAGTAGACAAAAAACAGTTAGACACTGAGCTAAAGTCAATCTCACCTTACAATTGTTGAAATGTCTTTTCCACGGAGATCATGTTCATCCGCTTCTCTGGCGTCCCAAAGCGGGTTTGGCATTACGGGAGCAGTCAAGAAACTATTTCTTGAATTCAGATATGTGATGATAAGTGTTGAGATAACCAGGACGCACAAGGCAAAACCCAGAGCCAGTCTTCGCCACGAAACCACCCAACGTCCTTGTCGGAGGGCCTGAGTTAACAAAAGAACAAACTGAAGTGTATATGATAATTATCAACAGTTTAGAGTAGGGCCATGTGTGTGTGTGTGTGTGTGTGTGTGTGTGTGTGTGTGTGTGCGTGTGTGTGTGTGTGTGTGTGTGCGTGTGTGTGTGTGTATGTGTGTGTGTGTGTGTGTGTGTGTGTGTGTGTGTGTGTGTGTGACTCCCTGTCCGTGTCTATCTGTCTGTCAGTGTGTTTGTAAAACAGAGAGAGAGACAAAGACAAGCAGACAGAGAGAGACAGAGAGATAGAGTGTGAGAGAGACAGAGATAGAGACAGACAGATAGACAGTGAGTCACAAACACACACACACACACACACAAACACAAACACACGCACACGCACACACACGCACAAACACACACACGCACACGCACACCCACACACCGCACACACACTCACTTACACACACACACACACACACACACAAACACACACACTCTCACTCCCCTCCCCACCCCCACACACAAGCAACTACGCACACGAACCGCCACCATCATCACCACCAACTGAGTCCCTGTTCTTATCACGCGAACAATTACCATCGGGCTCAACGTTTCCTCTAGCTGTTCAGTTTCGAAACCTGGGAAAAGAAAAAAAAATGTCCATTGAATGGAGAAGGGATATTGTTGATTAGGGAGCAATACAAAAACAGGTAGGCCTACATCAAGAGAAGAATATGAAATAAACAAGTCGCGTAAGGCGAAAATACAACATTTAGTCAAGTAGCTGTCGAACTCACAGAATGAAACTGAACGCAATGCAACGCAGCAAGACCGTATACTCGTAGCATCGTCAGTCCACCGCTCATGGCAAAGGCAGTGAAATTGACAAGAAGAGCGGGGTAGTAGTTGCGCTGAGAAGGATAGCACGCTTTTCTGTACCTCTCTTCGTTTTAACTTTCTGAGCGTGTTTTTAATCCAAACATATCATATCTATATGTTTTTGGAATCAGGAACCGACAAGGAATAAGATGAAAGTGTTTTTAAATTGATTTCGAAAATAATTTGTTTAAAATTTTCAGATTTTTAATGACCAAAATCATTAATTAATTTTTAAGCCACCAAGCTGAAATGCAATACCGAAGTCCGGGCTTCGTCGGAGATTACTTGACCAAAATTTCAACCAGTTTGGTTGAAAAATGAGAGCGTGACAGTGCCGCCTCAACTTTCACGAAAAGCCGGATATGACGTCATCAAAGACATTTATCAAAAAAATGAAAAAAACGTCTGAGGATATCATACCCAGGAACTCTCATGTCAAATTTCATAAAGATCGGTCGAGTAGTTTAGTCTGAATCGCTCTACACACACACACACACACAGACAGACAGACAGACAGATAGACAGACACACACACACACACACATACACCACGACCCTCGTCTGGATTCCCCCCTCTATGTTAAATTATTTAGTCAAAACTTGACTAAATGTAAAAAGTATGTACACACACACACACGCACACACACAGAAACACACACACAAACACTCACACACACAGACACAGACACACACACTCACACACACACACACACACACACACACACACACACACACACACACACAATATAATAAACACATGTTTGTGTCGGTTCGATCATAATAGTTTTCATTATCTAACTTTGTTCTTGTGAACCCAGTTTCTGAAAGAGTCGAGCCTGTCTGTCTATAATTGTATGATTGTGCACTTTTGTGTTTGCTGTTTTGCTGTGGCTGGGGAACTAGTAGTAGGAAAAGCAACAATGGCGATAGAATAATAGAAAGAAACAAACAGCCAGCTGCTACGCCAATTCACTTGTACAAAGTATGGGCTGCTACTGCGATTACTTGTCTTTTTTGCATTTTTTCAGGATTGTCACGAGGTCGCTGATTGTTTTGGTGAGTTTCATAGAAAGCTGATCGAAGATTTGTGGCAAGGATTTTCTACACCCTACCGGCCCTAGCATGCAACGTTCAATCGAATCGGTAACAACACCTTACAATTAACGAACAAAGAGGTTTCATTTACGACACACGTGCGCGTGAGAGACGTGACGCCATCCAAATGAACGCGGCACACGTCTCAATATTGGAGCGAGAAATCATTCACACCGCAGAGTTCTCTCCCCTCGTAAAGTGTCGTCTGCTACCCGAGCACGCGCGCGTTGCATTGCGGGGACTGGGATCAATTCTTGTCTGCTTCCCTCAATGCTATGGCTGCGGGAAAAAAGAGAATCGCCGAAGTTTGTCGAAACAAGGTCTGGCAAAACACTCTTCACATGTGACAACATCTGAGAAGCGGACGATTTTTTTCTTTCAATGCGTGTGTTACCGGCTGAAAGTGGCAGCTTTGTGAACTGTTTTTGCAGTTCCGGATTTTTTTTTTCTTGAAATTCTCCATCCGAAAATCTCCTGAGAGTTTTCAAGGAGATCCTGTTTTGTGACAATGCTGAAGACAATTTATAGGAAAATTGTCACTTGGGAAGAAGATTAATGCAGATTTTTTTCCTGACAATTGCAGAGGGAATTGGAGCCTCGATTTTTTCCACACTGGTTCGTTTGACCTCCTCGGCAGTAACTTGCATGGAGGGGAGGTGATTGAAGCTTCGATTTTCATCAGAGGAATTACAGACGCTGGGAACCAATCAACTATCGAATTTCTCTTTAAAATGAAGTGCGTTGCCGCGGGGCTGAGTCCATTACTTTGTTTTTGAAGTTGCGAGTGACACATGGCGTTTTAAAGCCTGGAAGCAGAGTATGAACTTTAGCGAAGATGAAAGGGCATCAAACTTGTTATAGCTTTGAAAGATCGTTTTCCTTCTACCTTGACACAAATAAAGTGCATGGAACAAAACAACTCGTGGACTCTGGCATAAGAAATATATTTGAAGCAAAGCTTGTATTGCCAG
This sequence comes from Littorina saxatilis, assembly GCF_037325665.1. Lineage (NCBI taxonomy): Eukaryota > Metazoa > Mollusca > Gastropoda > Littorinimorpha > Littorinidae > Littorina > Littorina saxatilis. Next base: position 17,631 of record NW_027125816.1, read on the forward strand.
GTATTTATTAAAATAAGAATAGAATTTTCATCAACTGATATCAAACAGATTGCCTCGGAAAGAATCCTTGCAGTGTGGAGCTAAATACAGCATGAAGACAAGCCTTCTTCTGGGTCTATGCTGAACAACCTTCAAAGGATTATTTCGAAACATCTAAGGAACTGTGGAAATATACACCCTTACAATGAGAACTCAACGTGTACCTACGATTACCTGTGTTCTGCTGATTACTCTGCTACAATCAGCGCATGTTATTACTACAGGTAAGTGCGTGATTTATACCTGTAGTGGTTATTTTATTAACGTGCATAATAGTAATTGTACATTCCTTCTCATCATCAGGCCTGAAAGTGGCGAGTATTTTACTCGCCATGGCGAGTAGAAACATGTAAATGGCGAGTAGAAATGTTAATCTACTCGCCAAATGCGAGTAAAGTTGCTGAAACAAATGGTTGGTTTGGGCCTTTTGGCGAGTAAAATTTGCTCTCTGACTAGTAAATTATGTGAAGTACATGTACTAACCAAATGCCAGTGCCATATTTTGTGGACTTTCAGCGCTTATCATCTGTTTGAGGATGTTGAGCGATTGCTCTTTACTGGAAAAAGCGACGTTTCGTGTTGATGGTGTATGCGTAGAGAGTTGGTGTATTCTTACATTAAAGCCACAGTCCTCAACGTAAAAAAAGGTTCTGCTCACTATCCCAGATGTTGGGCTGTAGGGGTGTACGGGATGACCTTGTAAAAGCCTGGCCAGAGCTTAGATGGAGAGCTGAATCGTTAACATAGGAATGACTGTGCTTGTGAAGACACATTAATTCTCACGTAAAAGATGATGTCAGCTACCGCAGGTTAGTCGAGGCTTTTCGGGGAGAGGAGCATCCTTCTGTAATAAAGGGCACACCAAAACTCCAATGCATGGCTGCTGTTTGTGCGATGTGTGATTTATAGTGTATGTATTTTTTTGCGTGTGGAGAATGTTAATGTTATTTGAAGTAAAAATACCTACGATGAGCTGCAGGCAGTTTATGCTCTCTCACTC